>NW_021636487.1:0-51774 GCF_004799145.2 Neltuma alba
AAAGTATTGGACTAACTGCTCATCTGGAATCTGATGTGTGAACATCTAGAAAGCAAGTCCTGAAAACGGTTCCAGTAGTCATAAAGTGACTCATCATAATCTTGCTTTGCAGAGTAGATCTCTTTTCTCATGTAGAAGTCCGGGAAGCAGGGAAATACTTTTCCAAGAATGCTTTTCTGAGGTTGTTCCAGTTATTGTAGGCATCTGCCATATAATAGGCAAGCTCATGTACATTCTCGCGCTTTGCCCTCCAGAGACAAGTGGATAACCTTCCAAAGAACCTCACCAGATTAGCCCCACCGGCTTCATGCTAGCACATATCATAGAGAGAGATTTCAGATGATTGTACGGGTCCTCACCGTGTCAACCATAAAATTTAGGCAAATAATTAAGCAGTGGACCTTTATCTCAAATTAACATCAACATTAGGGCATGCAACATTAAAAGGATCATAATTTGCATCAGAAGTAGTGGCTTCCCTAATGGTTCTTCTTCTAGGGTTATCTCCATTATTCTCTCCTACTCTGTCATGCTCCCATTATGTCCATTGCCCCCTCTGTCATTACCACCATTGTTGTTACCATTAGGATTATTAACTGTTTCCATTATGTCACCTAAGTCAACCACCAAATCTAGATCAGTTAAATTGTCTAGTTCAACACCTCACTAGTCCTTTCTACCCTTTGGTCTTATCTAACTTCTCTTAAAGAACTTTGAAGCTCAAGATTAGAAGGAACTAGGGTTTTAGACTTACCCTTTCTTGGCATAAACAATCAATCAACAGAAGCAATTAAGCAAAAGAAACAAATGAATGCAATGCAATGCAAGTGTATGTGTATGAGAATGAAAAATGCAATGAATGAAAAATCAAGATATTTAGTTGTATTTTTGAATTTTTTTTATGCAAAGAAAGAAGAAAAAAAAATGCTATGAAAAATCAAAAGAAACAAATGCAAACTACTAAAGAAAATGCAAAAACTAACAAAAATGAAAACTAAAAGGCTCAAAAAATGAACCCCAATCAAGGCTACTTGACACTTAATTACTAGAGAACCAATTTCTTGGCTCCCCGGCAACGGCGCCCACTTGAAGTTGTACTTCCCTTAATTGTCGCTCTTGGGTTACTCCAAAAATTAACCGAATTAATGCAATATAGTGCACAATCCGGGTCGTATTCACTTTGAGGAGCCGAAAACGAAATTATCCTAATAAATAAATGCAAGTAACCTAAATTATAAAAAGGATTTTGATTTGATTTTGAAAAATTGCTAACTAAATGCCTTGAATTAAATTGAAATTAAAATACTTTTTTTGTTTTTATATAAAATAATTAAAATGAAAGAAGATTAAAGAAATAAAAATGAAACACACAATAACAATGATAATAATCAATCCTTCAATTCAACAACAAGGCAGGCAATCATCACTCTAAAAGATGTGGGAGTTTAAAACAATGAATTAAGAATTATAATTAAACTTTGATCCAACAACCGAGCCACCTCGAGTTGCCACAAAATATTTTCCTAAAATCCCAACTTACTAACTACACCAGAATAGTAAAAATGGGATTAAGGATGCTAAAAAACCAATGCTTAATTAGAACTCTTAAATCCAAAATAACAGAATTAAAGCTAGTAAGAGACTATATGATCCAAAATTCTAAGCCACCTTAAAAAATCACAATATATTAATTCCAAAAATCATACAAATGTCATACCACAACATTATAATTGAAATCAAAACTATAAACAGCCCAATGTCAAATACTAAGCAATAATTCAGTCACAATAATCCCAAATAAATCAGATTAAGCAATATAATTATCCCAACAATCAGAAAAACTATCTAAGACCTAGGAATTGTTAAACAATATTGAGTAAGAAATTAAAGTAACTAGAACTCCCCCTTGAAGATCCAAGCTCCTGCCATTATTGTTGAATTGGAGAATCAGAAGATCTTAGCCACGGTTTCCATCAAGTTTGCTACCCACCAGCAATTCACGTATCCAGCCATGAAGAATATCGAAGGAAGAGTGGAGAAAACCGTCAGCTCCCCTGGTCTGCTCGCTCTCAGGTTCACTCGGCGTGTTCGTGTGTGTTCTGCTCGCTTGCGTCTCCCACTACCTGCTTCGCGTGTGCCTCGCGTGTGTGTGTGTTTCTATTTCAGCGCCGCCACCCGCTCTCCGTCTTTTGTTCGCGTCCCATGAAGAAGAAGATAATTGAATATTAGGTTGGGGGAGCAGGTGCGCACCGTTTTGCTCTCTTTTTGTTTTTGTTTTTTGTTTTGTTTTTTTTTTTTTTTTTTATATTTCTTTATTTCTTTATTTTCATTTTTATTTCTTCCAAAAACCTGCAAGAAAATGCAAGGATAAGGTAGCATTAATTGTCCTCAAAAATCATTAGTCCAATTAAATCAAAATTGACAATTTTGCCCTTTTGCCCCTATAATAATAATTCAAAATAAAATAAATTAAATCAATTAAAGCAAAAAGGGACCAATTAAGCTGACAAAACTCATATAAAAGATACCAAAATATATAAAAAATAATTGAGTTTGTCACCATATCCTACGATTAATACAGCATGATTGATTTGCATGATGAACTGATGCTTGAGCAATCGTCTCCATTAAGATTCCCTGTAACAGCAATTACTTTTCAAATGTGTTTTTTGGATGCTAGAGATATGATGATGAGGTAATGAAAATATGACTTACACTTTTGTAGCGCAAAAAATCCGGCTTCCATATATGTAAACACTAACAGGTTGCTTGTAAACATAACAACGGAGGGAACTTTCAGATATAGGTTTCGACCAATCATGATAGCCATCGATAGTAGCAATTGTGTTTGCAGCCTGCATCAAGGCAGAATAAAAATAAGAGTAAGAATAATTAAAAAAATTACATATATTTAAACTACCCAATAGTTCACACAGGTCTAAACACTAACCGCTGCAGAATTGCAAGCACTAGCGTTAGCTGTATATGGGTAAACTTTTTCTGAGGCAATACCACCATGCTTGATGACATATTTAAATGCATTGAAGGTCGACCCTCCCTTGCAGCCTCCACTTCCGGAGCAAGATACGAGTTGTTGTTCAGAAAGTGCTACAAGCTGTTGAGTGACTATCTGATTTATACCTTCCATAGCTCCGGTCGCACAGAATGCCCAACAAGAACCTACAACACGAATATGATTTGCTATTATATGCTCCTATTATATGCTGCAATTAGATTATAACAGAAGAACGAAGCAAATTTGAACTTACCACATCTGCCTTGGTTTTTAACACGAGTTACAGCTCCTTTGGTCCTCCAATCCCAGGAAGAGGGTGCATCTGGACATGATGCGTCGTTCAATATCATTTCGCTATTGTTGATTTCCATCATTGGTTCCTCTGTCTCATGCAAGTACATTTTGCTGAACTCTTCGTACGTCATATCTGAGAATTCGTTCAAACCCAAGCTGTAGTCACTGGCTGACTTCCTTTCTGCATTTTTCTCTCTGATTTCCTTCAAATTGCTTTTGAAGATTTCAAATCTTATTGCCTCCTCTCCCAAATTTTGGTATTCTCGTCCTGTCTCCTTCTTCCAGATTTGGAATAGATGGAACACTTGTGTGTCAGAAACGAGATTGTCTAGATCCAGGTTCGAACGGGAATACTCATCCGGCACACTGGAAGAAGAGGTAAGAGAAATGGAAGCATACCAAACCAGGAAAAGGAGGAAGATTTTAGTAGCAAGCAAACTCATTGTGCACTAGAAGGTGATAGATATTGAGCCAAGCGTTTGATTGTGCATGGTTCTTGCATAGCATTATTGTTCCATATATATAGAGGCAGCTACGTACAGTCCCTTCATCACAGCTCACTTTTATTAAATATTCATCTAATTCTTAATGCAGAACGTAATTAAAAAGTTAATGTTGCTCCTTTACGTAAGACCTATTTCCTATCTTTATCATTTTTTTTCAAATTACCCTATTGATATTCCCTCAATAATAATTGAGTAGGAGAAGAAAGGAGGGAAGTAAGGAATATGCTTAAGGTGTTTTAGACTATCATATGAAATAATTTAACTAACATCCTTAATCTACTCAAATTAGTTAATTAGGTTTTTATTAAAAATCAGAGGAGTACTACATGATTGATTGAGGGGGGAAAGTAATTAAGAATGGGGAAATTAAATGTGAAACGTGAGTGATTTTGGCAGATTCTGCAAATGCGATAGGTATAGTGTCCCCACTTCCACAATAATTTCCATAACGCCAAGCTTCTTTTGCTTTCACCTGTTGAAAATGATGAAGATTGCAGCCTCTCAAATGTGTTTAAAATTAAATTACATGTGTGTGTGTGTGTGTGTCAGGACCAATCTGAAGATTTGTAAACAAAAATATGGCCGGCCCAAAAGAATTGGAGGGATTATATTCGTAATTTTTCGTTATGCTTACAAATAGTATAGTGATTTGAATAAAATGACAAATATGTATAGTGAGATAAGAAAAGATAACATGTAATCATCTCTTTAGCACACCTTGGGCTACCCTTTTTGGTTATATCTGCTGGGACATATGGGTGGTTAAATGCAATCGTCTCTTTAGCACGCCTAGCACAAATGATCCTCACAATGGATTTTCAAGCTTCTTCAGAGCATGCCTAGATTAAGACCTAGTGAAACACTACAGGTTTTATAGGTTCCATGAGACACTTGAGGAACCAAACAGTGGCCATGCCGAAGGGACGATAAACTGGCAATAGGTGGCTCAGTGCTGCAGGATGGAAGAAGCGGTTGCGGTGGAGTGATACAGGATGACGCAAGAAATTGGATTGTTGGGTTTAGTTGCAAACGTGCCTTCTACGATTGTAGAGATGATTGGGATCATTCACGGCCTTAATATGTGCTGGAGCAGGAATTTCAACGAAATCTCACTTCACTCTGACAGCTTAGATGCTATCATCCTACTCAATAGGGGAAGTGATGGCTAAGACTCTTTCAAGGATATCATTGATGATGCTAGACTACTCCTTAATAGAGATTAGAAGATTAATGTTTGTCGTGTGTATAGGGATGAAAACCACTTAACTGATTATTTAGCTAAACTCTCACATAGTCTTGATACATCTTTTTGGATCCTTGATCAACCTCCTCCTCCCTACCGAGAGGCAGAGGGTGATGAAGGTGATTAGGTTTTACTTGTTCTTTTTGATGCTGTCTTTGTTTTGAGTTGTATCTAGTAACTTTTATTCAAAAAAAAAAAGAAGAAAGATAACATGTGCGTTGTCTGATCTCGTGATATTATATGGATTTTTAATCCTAAACAAAGTGTCACACGAATCCGAATCAACAAAATCATAAAGGACATCTTGTTCCTAGCTTTTTTTTTTTTCCTTTTAAAAAAAATGATAAGATGTCCTACGCAAAAATGATAAGGAGATGCATGGTTTACATCTCAGGAAAAGAATTTTTCCCATTCCCTTATTGTCCACTTTCTTCCCCTCCTTTATCCTTGCTATTAAATTAACTTTGAATTGTTAAAATTTAATATCTTATAAAAAATAAAATGATATATAAAATATTTTAATAAAAATATACATATGTGAACTATTTAAATCAAATTTTAATAATTTAAATTTATGTATATACTTTTTTGGTAGTTGATATTAAAATAATAGTTTTATAAGATATTAAATACAGGACAATAACCATGTATCCTATTTTTGAAATATCAATATTTAATAGCATTTAATTATAAATCACACGAAACAAAAGATAGCACATGGCCATATGTAATTGAAGAACTTGACATAAAGGACATAAGTAATTTGACCTCAGTTTTTCTTAAATATAAATTGTTGAAAGCTAATCTAACGATGAGAATTACGAAAAAAGGTAGAGGAAGTTAATCACAATGAAAGTGGAGAGGTTCCCTTCTTCCCCCCTCAATCATGCCTCACGGAAACACCAGTCATCAGTGCCTTAGCCGGCGTCATGGCCTTCTATTTTACCAATTTAATGAAACAATTTTGTGACATTTTTTTCCCAAAAAAAAAAAAGGACTCAGCAAGAAGGTTCAAACATTTTTTGGACCAGCTAAATTAAATTAGGAAATTTAAATTTTACTATTTTGTTTTTATAAGTTAATATATAACTTTTTTTTTCATAAATTGATTGTTATGATATCAATTTGATATTATTTTATCTTCTGTGATGAAAATATTGCCAAAATTCAAATAAGTTCTAAATCGTTTATCATCATCCCAATTAAAATCCCCCTAAAATATCTTGTGCCACTAGAACAAATGGTCCCGTTTAGTACGTCGTTAAAGATGAGGAATAAGAATTTGGATTAGAATTGATAAAAACTATTAGAGTATTTAGAAAATACCATCTCTTTCATAATATTTCTCAATCCTATATATATGAATTTGTCCAATTCTAAGTAACAAGTAATCACTCATACTAAACATTCTTTTAACAAATTTTTTTTAATTTTAATCTCAATCCTTGCCCATTATTTTTAATATTTCGTAACAAATGGGACTAACAATCTTTGGAAAAACCCAGGATATCTCTGCGGCATTCATTTCTTTACTCTTACTTTACTCAAACACACTTTTACGAGATAATAAAATAAGTGGAGCACGGGGAATGAGGGAGACTGGTGACTGATCTTGGTCTCCTCATAGAAGAGAACAAAAGTTAGAAAAAAATTGGAAGCCGACAAATCTAGGAATAGGGAGTGGGAAGGAGAATAGCGACAAGGGGGACGCCAAGCTTTTCCATGCAGCGACCACGACAGCCCACACAGTGGCGACCTAAATAAAATAAATAAATAAATGTAATAATTGAATGGGCCATGTGTCCAAACAATTATATATAAAAAAACAAGGATGGCGCTCCATTATATATAAAATGACAAAGATTCCTTTCTATCACATCTTATAAAATGGTTTCCGTACATGATGTTCATTAGCAAAAACCTTAAAAAATAAATACTTTTTGAATTTCAAAAACCAGAATAAAAAAAAAGAATAGAATATCTCAAAATTCGAAATTTCAAATAAATACGTATGACTAAAATAAAAATTTACGATGTTGTTAAATTATAATAGGGACAATCACTAAGAGGTTATATAAATAAAATTTTAATTATCAAAACGTCGTAATAACAAATGATCAACCCAAAACTGTTATTATTTCCTAATTTAAAACTTATCATTACTTAGTATTTATTTCTTAACAGACTTTAAAGTAATTAAATCCCTTTCATTGTAATATGACCCTTGTAATGAGTTTAACAACTTTATCAATGTCATTTACAATTTACAAATTCAACATTTAGAAAAACACAAGTAACATGGCCTTGTCATAAATCATTTACTCATTACTAATGACATTTATAACATTTCAATATAGACTTTCGTCACTTCACCAATATTATTTCCAACACCTCTTTATATTAAGTGGTTTAAATCATGATCTTCCCGCATTTTTTCAAAATGTTAAAATTATAAAAAAGAATTGTTATACGTAGAGTTATTAATTATGACAACGCGGCCCCCCAGGAAACATCAAACATGATAGAAGACGTGGGTCCCACGATCAAAAGTGGGGACCAGATACTCAAATGAGTGATTTTAAGCTCTCCACAACCACACGCCGAGCGACCGCCCATCCGATAAAGGAGACAGGGATAGGACAGCGACTGAAAGTGTTACGCGCACAAACGGTTATTATGTACGAAAAACACATTCCATCACATGCTCTATATCTAAAAAGTAAAATAACATCCTTTCATCTAACACCTTAATTATATTTTCTGTGCATCTAATATTTTATATATGTTTTGATATCTTAATTTTATTTATAATGTATCCAGTACCATGAATTATAAATAAAATTAAAATATTAAATATAATTAAAAAATAATATTGGAATACTAAATGCATTAAAAAAATAATATGCAAGTGTTATATGCTATTTTATCTTGTATGTATTGGTTTATGTAAAGACATATTTATTATTGGGTTACTATAGTGTTTGATCATTATAGTTTATACCGCTTTTATCTTGATTTTAATATTTATAAATTCAAATAATATATTTTTAGTCTCTCAATAAATAAATAATCTAAATTTTAATTAAAATATAAGAATTATTGTTTTTTACTGATAGAATTGGGAACTAAAATTTATAATTTGAAACTATAAGTAAAAAAATCAAAATAAAGACCAACTACAACAATGAAACATTATATTACTTTATTATCATACATATTGTTATTGTATTACAACATACTTTAAAATAAGTTTTTAGATATGATTTTATGAAGTATGATATATACATGTGTGTGTAAAAATTTAGTTTATATGAAAATGGGTCTTATATTTAGATGGGAGAGACTATATAGATAGATGAAAATAGATTCCATCTCAATATGATGATTTTCGTACACACATTGGAGAATTTATTATTTTATATACAGTTGTTGTTACCCCAATTACGTACATAATTTGGGCCAGGCTACTATTTATTTATTTATTTATTTTTGCCCTCCGCTGCCTGCTTTTATTTTATTTTTTATTTTTTTTCTTTTTCAAATCTCCACTAAACCTTGCCGCGCTGCTTCTTCCTCGCTCATTCATTCTCCTTAAACACCTCATCTACGCTCCAAGGACGATATAACAAAATCCCAAAAAAGATTAAAGAAATTATTTTTTCGACCAAAAATTGATTTATTGTTAACTCTTATGAGTTTTCCTCAACCATAAATATCAGTTCCTATACTCATAATCTGTTAATTATGACTAATGTCAAGGTGGATTATACAACATATAAGTTGCCAAAAAAATACCAAATATTACTGCCTCTGATTTTTAATATAAAAACTAAGAAACTAGTTTATAAATATTAAGAAGTTAATTAAGTTAATTTTTTGTTAGAATTAGTTAAGTTAGTTTTTTTATAACAAATAAATGTTGTGTGTCCTAAAATATCCTTATTAATCATGTATATTAGAATGAAAACCTTTTAACATGTACAATCATAATATGGACAACTTTGGGTTATTTAAAATTATAAAAAGGTTAAATTGAATTTGGATCATCCAAGACTTTAGATGGTCTAGATTAAGATAAACATAATACTACTTTTGATTCTAAATATAAGAGTTAGTTAGAGATTTAATTTGATACTAAATCTAAGACACTAATTTATTTTGTCACCTGTATTTATTCATTTTTTTTCTAAACAATTCCTATTACAATTATACATGTTAAGGAATCTTTATTTTAATACATATTATTAACAAGGACTTAAAGTAGTAATATTTTTTTACATTTGGTATTTTTTTGGCAACTTATATATTGTATAATCCATATTTACATTAGTCATAATTAATAGATCATGATTATAGGATATTTATGATTGAGGAAAAGAGTTAACAATAAAATCAATTATATCAAGATAATAGAAATAAAGATATGCATGTGTGCCAACCGTTTCTTTTCCTTTTTTTTTTTTTTTGGGTTTTGTTATTTTGTCCGTGGAGGATAGTCATGGATGAGGTGTTTAAGTTAAAGAGAAAGAGGGAGGAAGAGGCAACGTGGCAAGGCTTGGCGGAGAGTTGAGAAAGAAAGAAAATTTAAAAAAAGAAAAACAAAAGAAAAAAAAAGGAAAAAAAAAGAAGAGGGCAGCAGCCAGCGGACAACAACGAGGAAGGAAAAAAAGGGGAGAGAAGCCTAGTCCACATAATTTTATACCTATTATTTTCATAGCCTTATGACTGTTAGTCTAATAAGTATAATAATATTTATATATAAAAATAAAACATCAAATTATTATACAGCATGAAAATAAACTTAAATAGTTCAATTTCACAAGGATATAGTGTGCTCTACTTTTCACTCCGATTTGATTTTAATTTTTTAAACTAAAATTTACTTTTGGGGTTTTTCACTTCACAATTTGATAAATTAAATTATATATATGCACAAGTATAAGTGGCGCACATGGGTTATCAAGGACTAATTATAAGAGAATAAAATTTTAGAAAATACTACTTAGGAAATTAATTAAGTCAATAAGCAGTGTATAACAAATGTATATTGATTTCTTTAAACTATCCTCTTTAATTATGTGCAATGAAATTACTTCTTGATTGAGAGTCTCCTTGACATATGCAATCAATATGAATACTTTGGGTTTAATGTTATAAATTTGGGAAGGAGATAGATTGAACTACTATATTTAGGGTTATAGTGAAACCCCTAATCTAAACAATGAATATAGATTATTGGGTTAAGGTGCATCCAATACCCTAAAGTATTTTCTCATGTGCATCTAGTGTAACAATCCCCGTAACAAGTGCATAATTACTTATTTTCAACACAATAATTAATTCTTTAAAGATTAATAAAATAGAAAAGATTTACCAAAAACATTTAGGTAATAACTATGGTAGAGAGAATAAATCATATAATTAAAAACAACCATAGTTATATAAAAGACCTCGTTAATAATGTCGAAAAGTCAACCATGATATGAAAAATAAAACTAATCAATAGAAATCTACAATAGTCATTAACAATTCATATCTATAATAGAGTAATAGCCACTATTCCATAATAACAAATATAGTTAATATAACAGAAATAATCAATACTTGATTTTTCACGTATATATCAAATCCATCATGAAACTTAAGGAGATAGTTAACAAGACTATCTTTATTAAATAATCAAGGGATGAATCAAATTGACCCAGTGACTAAAATTCTAATTCAACAAATATACATGGAGTGATTACAAGATAGTTAAGTAGGCAAACTACATTTTCAAATAATATATAGTGTAAACACCTTTACAGAAAACAATATATAATAATTCAAAATGTAACTTGTATGCACAAAATTCCATCAACCATCTTTATAACCTCCTTGTAACCTCTGATAGAACCCATGGGCTACTCACATATAATAGGATTTGTCACTTTAACAAGACTGTACTAAGCTCTCCAATAATAAAGTGTAACTCACCCAAAAGTTACAGAGCTCATATCGGACTGTGGGTCCTCTTTCTTTGAAATATGAAAAGGTGTCATGTTTCTTGGGTTGACTCTTGACCCGGCCAAAGAAAGGGTGATACCAAGGACCCTAAGAATGTTAAAGCCAACCGTTGGTTGCCAAGTGGCGACTATACCATGTGGTACGAAACAACTAAGCCTCCTACAATCATACTCCATCACAACTTGATACAGTTCCATAAGCATTTCAATAGTTCAATTTCATACAATTCAATGTCCATAAATTATTTCCAAATTCAATACTTAATTTTGTTCAACATCAACAATATAATCTCGAGATCAAACAATTCATGTACGCTTAACTAACAAATTTATCAAAACATAAATTTCATATTTTTATTCCACACTTTTTGTTATACATAAAACACTAACATATAATGATAATATTTATAATATCACCATATGCTTATAATCACATCAGCAAACATACAAGATAAATTAGAAAGTAGTTACTTTAAATTCTTGACATAAGAACTAAAATAAGAAGATTCAAGACTCAAGAGCCCAAACCAAGGTCACTCTACAATAATAAATTTATAAACATGTATTACTAAAAAAAACTAATTAATATAACATTACATAGTTTATTAGTTAGATCCCCATAATTGGCTCACTTAAAAAAAATATTCTTTAGGAAAAAGATAAAAATTCATCTATTCTTCCAATCCATTCCTAAAACTTATCAACTCTATTTTACTTATTAAAATTATCAATAAGGATAACTCCTTCCAATAATCCAAAAGTCCCCAAAAAGTTCTCACTTTAACTCTTAGGAAAATAACTATATATAAACTATGCTTCAAATTATCATTGCAATCCTACTACCTTCATTTGTTAATCACTCCCGATTCATTAGAATCAATAAATTATAATATTTTTCCCAATTTGTTCAAAACACTCAACTTCCACTAGTTAAAGTTCCTCCAAAAATTCTCAACATTCATATTCTAACAAAGTCCTCAAAACTCAAGCATTGGATCTCCAATATAACCTCCAACGAACTAAACTAAGAGATCAAATTCAAAATTAATATCACTATTATCACAATTAACAATTTTTCAAGCAAACCCTAACTTATATTTCCTCAAATCAACCATCTAAATAAAAAATCTAGGTCATAAACTCCTATTCTAACCCTATAAAGCTCCATTAATATCATGATAATAACTTAGAAGCCCCAAAGATTGAAAAAATCTATCAAGCCCTGATAAATTTTATTTTCTGTCATAAACTTACAAAAACAAAAAGAAGAAGCTAAATAGAAAAAGTAGAATAAAAATGGATTACCTAAATATCTTATATAAGACCAAAATAAGACTCCTTTTTTTCCTTTCCTCTCACCCTCTCTCAAACTTGCTCCTACAGCTTGCTAAAAGACGGACCAGAGGAACACGAAGGCGAAGCAAGAAAGGGGAGGGGAAAAAAGGTTTGAGAGTGGGGTACACGTGACCCCGCCATTGAAATGTTTTTTTTAATAAAATTTTTGTAAGGGCCACGGCCCACGAGGGGATTTACCCCCCTTCACCTACTTGCCTCTTTATATATATACACACACACACATATATTATTTTTATTTTTATTTGTCTAATAATAATTTTTTTAAAACTATTATTATTTTTTTAAATTATATATACTTTTCATCCAATTAGTATTTATAATTTAGGCAATAAGATTAAATTTAAGTACTATTAATTAATCTCCTTTTAATAAAACTTGAATCCCAAAATAAATATTTTGGATGTTATATCTAGTACCGTAAAGTATTTTGTGGTGTGTCCAATATTTTGAAGTATTTTTTTAGGTGCATCCAATAAAACTGGTAATACAGGCCAACCTGCTGGTTATAGGTTGGCCTGTGGCGGGCTCAAGGACCGATCAGTTGGTCCGAAAAGGACCAACTTCTAGTGGGATGATATTTTACCAACCCAGCCCACCAGGATGAGTTTGTGGGTTGGGCTCACCAACTCGCCATTGTTTTTTGGGTGCCTTTTGTTTTCTTTTAATAAAGTCTATTCTAATTCTTAAACACCTAAAATAAAATATACAAATAGAAATTATCATAAATAAAATATGAAATCTAAGGTTCCAAACATTTCAAAATATTAAGCATATATGATAGTTTATCCTAAATGATTAAACATACATCCCAAACTAAAACATAACAAATCTAAATCGATAATAATACAAACACAACGTTACAAATCACTATTAAGTGCTCAACCATGAGCCACCATTCAATGTTAATATAGTTCAAAGAATGATATGAAGATATGAAATTATTTGGTTGGGTTTGATAAGTAGAACCATTTTAATGAACTTTGCCACAAATAAAATTTATAATACAAAGTGAAAGATATATTGCATTATGGTAATTTTAAATAATAAGAATGAGACAAAGGATCAAAGGAGTAAACATAATTATATTTGACGGGAGGGAAAAATTTAAAATAAAATAAAACGTGTTGGCTCGCCAACCTTGCAGGTTAGCCTGCCGTGGGTTTGATCTTGGTGGTTATAGATTCAAAAGATTCATTTTAAAATGAGCCTGATTTTCATCAATCCAACCTACTTCTTGGCGAGTTTGGCTCAACTCATATTACCAACCCTAGCATTTGGCATGGTGAAGTATTTTTTAGTGCATTCAGCACTTTAAAGTATTTTTTTCTTAGTGCTCCTAGCACCCAAAAATATTTTTGGTGCATCCAATACCAAGGCAAAAAAAAAAAAAAAGAACTTCAGAGTGTTGGATGCACCTAGAAAATATTTTAGAGTATCGAATGCACTACAAAATATTTTGAGGTGCTAGATGCGCCTAAGAAGATACTTCAGGGTGTTGAATGCACTTTAACCCTAGATTATTTAACAAAGTGTACCAATATCTAGGTGGTTAGGCATTGTTTAGGGTTATTGTCATTCACTTGGAGGGTCATTATGCGAATTAACACATAATAAAGAGATGACGAGTTCAATCTAATTGGGACTTGGAATGATTCATTCATCAAGGAAATGCTCATCTCATCGCATCAGACATCACTTACTCCATTGCATTCATTCATTAATACCTTGAAGTAAACAAGGTTTAATTCAATTAGATAAAAGAAAAATGACAGAAAAATACTTGTTAAATCTTAAAAAGATAAATAGGTCATATTGACTATCCTTATAATGATTTTGACTGCACTTATAATGGTTTGTACTTCAAAATTGGTTAAAATCATCTATTTGTCATTTTGAAATTCAACAGTCAAGTTTTCTGGATAAAACCACCCATACCCGCTCAATTGTTAAATTGCTATTGATATTTTATTTATCTAGGAACTTAGATAATAGGCTCCGTTTAGAGATCAGCTTAGATTAGTTACACTTCTAGTTTAGAATTAATTTGACCCCCAAGGCAGCATGGATGGGAGATCAATGAAGTACACATATAGATCTTTCATTCTTCATCAAACATACATAAGCTTTATTCATAGCAAATCGTTTGCCATTTATTTATGCCCAATACATGCATAGTACAACAGACTGGTGCATTTCGCACGGATATATATTGCTCAGATTTATTTATTATTATGAGAGGGCATGTTCGCATAGAAGCAGCAAGCTTCAAAACTGGTGTTTCTTTATTCCCTTTGATTGGTTATGCACCAGAACAATTTATGTTACATACTCCGTGAGCAGCACCGGTGTTTCTTTTGATGAAGATGTAGCCACCTTGTCCCCAAGAGGGTCCCCATGAGTTCTTGACAATCCAATAGTCTTGATCATCACTGGTTGAACCATATCCTACGATTAATACGGCAAGATTGTGTTCACAGGAATCGATGCTTGAGCAATCGTTCCCATTAAAGATTCCCTGCCAAAGTTAAGAAAGCAACTATTAATTACTTTTCAAATGTGTCTTGTTGGATGATAATGAAAATTTCTATTAATTACTTTTCAAATGTGTCTTGTTGGATGATAATGAAAATTTGACTTACACCCTTGTAAGACTTAAAATGCGGGCTTGCATATAGGGAAACACTAATAGGTTGCTTAAAAACAAGACAACGGAGAAAACTTTCGGATATAGGTGTGTGATACCAATAACTATAACTGTCAATAGTAGCAAATTTCTTCTGTTCCTGCATCAAAATGAAATAAACATCACTAGCATAAAACTAGAATTAGAAAAGATACATGTACTTAAACTAGCCAATTAGTAGACACAAAGCTAGGCACCAGTTAATAAACACTAACAAGTGTGGAATTGCAAGCCCTATCTTTAGCTTTATATGGGTAATTCCTTTCTGAGGCCATACCACGATTGTTGATGACGTATTGAAATGCATTGCCGTACCATCCTCCATCACAGCCTTTGTTATTCTTATCGCAAGATATGAGTTGTTCAGAAAGAACTGGAAGCCATTACTTAACTATTTTATTTATTCCTTCTAAGACTCCAGTTGCAGAGAATGCCCAACAACTACCTATAAAAATGGACTTGATTTTGCTACTATACTTTTCTTATGATTAGTTTATAACAAAAAAAATAAGTAAATTTATAGTTATCACATTTGCCTTGGTCTTTGACATAAGTTACAGCCCCTTTGGTCCTCGAATCCTAAGAAGAAGGTGCATTTGGAAAAGCTGCATCATTCAATACCGTTTTACCGTTGTTGCTTCCCATTATGAGTTCTTCTGTCTCATGTAAGTAGGTTTTACTGAATTCTTCATAGCTCATATCTGAAAATTTGTTCAAACCTAGACGATACTCGTAGGGTGACTTTCTTTTTGCATTTTCCTCGTTGATATTTTTCAAATTGCTTTTGAAAATATGAAATCTCATCACCTCCTCTTCTAGGGTTCGGTATTCTCGTTCAGTCTCCTCCTTCCACATTTGGAATAGGTGGAAGACTTCTTTTTCAGAATTGAATTTGTCAAGATCTTGGTTCAGAATGGAATAATCATTAGGAACACCAAAAGAGAGACAAATAAGAGAATAGCAGAGAAAGAGAAAGAGAAACAATTTAATAGCCAGTGAACTCATTGTGCACTAGAAGGAGACAGTTATCAAGCATCTGGATTGTGATTCTTGCATAGCATTGTTTCACACACACACACACTGAAGTTAACTTGCCCTTAATTTGTCGCTTTGGGGTTACTCCAAAAATTAACCGAATTAATGCAATATAGTGCACAATCCGGGTCGTATTCACTTTGAGGAGCCGATAATAAAATTAAATCCTAGTAAATAAATGCAAGTAACCTAAACTATAAAAAGGATTTTTAATTTGATAATTGCTAAGTAAACACCTTGAATTAAATTGAAATTAAAATACTTTTTTTTTGTTTTTATATAAAAATGATTAAAATGAATGAAGATTAAAGAAATGAAAATGAGACACACAAGTAACAATGATAATAATTAATCCTCCAATTCAACAACACAGACAATCCTCCAAAAGATATGGGAGTTAAAATAATGAATTTAGAATTATAATTAAGCTTTTAATCCAACAACCGAGCCACCTCGAATTGCCACAAAATATGTTCCTAAAATCCCAACTTACTAACTGCAACCAGAATAATAAAAAGGGATTAAGGATGCTAAAAACCAATGCCTAATTAGAACTCTTAAATCCAAAACAACAGAATTAAAGCTAGCAAGAGACAATATGATCCAAGATTCCAAGCCACCTCAGAAAATCACAATATATTAACTCCAAAATCAATACAAATGTCATAACCACAACATTATAATTGAAATTAAAGTTATAAACAGCCCAATGTTAAATGCTAAGCAATAATTCAGTCACAATAATCTCTAAATATAACTAGATTAAGCAATACAATTATCCCAACAATCAGAAAAACTATCCTAAGACCTAGGAATTGTTAAACAATTATTGAGTAAGAAATTAAAGCAACTAAAACTCCCCTTTGATGATCTGAGCTCTTGCCATTATTGTTGAATTAGAGAATTATGAAGCTAGCCACGGTTTGCCATAAAAAATGCCATATTCAGAACTCTATTACGGTATGCCATGGAGGAGATGATGATGGTGATGGTGTATATGGATTGGGTTGAAGGAAGAAGAGATGGATGATTTCGAATTGATGGAAGTAAATAAATGGAGTCAGACGAATGGGATTGAAGAACACAGTGACTTCCGTTGAGCTCACGCCGTCGAACACCTCCAGTCCTCACTCTCTCCTCTCTGCCACCGTCCGTGCTGGTCCTTGTGTTGCTGTGTTTGTCTCCGTCACACGCCCCCTGCCACCAGGAAGGTTCAACGGAGAAGGAGCTTAATAGAGACAAATTGAGCTCCTCTCCTCATGGTTCGCCGCCTCCAGCTCATGGGTCTCTGCTTTGTTGCGTATCAGCTCTGGTCCCCTATGTTTTTCAGCAGCCCCAGCTCGTTCTCGCCCTCTCCCCTTCCAGCTGATGATGATGAATGGAATTATTAGGGTGGAGCAAAACGTTGTTATTTTTTTTTTCTTTTTTTTTTTTAAATTTATTTTTCTTTTCTTTTTTTTTTAAATCTTCCAAGAACCTGCAAGCAAAATTCAAGGATAAGGTAGCATTAATTGTCCTCAAAAATCAATTAGTTACAATTAAACCAAAATATAACAATTTTGCCCCTATAAAATAATAATTCAAAATAAAACAAATTAAATCAATGAACAATCAATTAAGGCAAAAAGGGACCAATTAAGTTGACAAAACCCATATAAAAGATACCAAAATCAATGACCAATTAAGTTATCAAGCATCTGGATTGTGATTCTTGCATAGCATTGTTTCACACACACACACACACACAGTCCCCTAGTCATAGTTGACACTATTAAATGCAAATTGAGTTTAATTAATACAAAGAAATAAAAAACCGAACATCCGTATATTGATTGAACGCGTACAACAAATATATATAAAACGTTCATATGTATTATATCCAACATCTTATAGCTAGGTTCTCAAACGTTAGATAAATTACATATCCAGTGTACTCAATCTCTGAATCCAGGGTAGAATGGATATTCCAAGAAATTGGTGGACCCTGAAAAATAATTAATTTTTACTCATGGGATATTAACAATTAAGTATTTTGCCACATGCATTATATTTTTACTTTTTAAGATTGTCTACTTACAAGTCCTAAACCAGCGAACAGTCCACCCGTCAGTTTTTAGGTTTATGGGATTTAGATTCTCTTAATAAATGCTAATTAATTAATTTTCACGATTAGGTTATTCGAGCAACTGCATTCTTGTTCTTGACGAAGAGATCAATGCAAAAAAAATTCTAATTGTTAAAAGCTTCATCGTTACAGATTTAAGAAATCTGTTAGTATTAGTTGAAAGTAATAAATATATAAAAAAATGTATTTTTTTTTTCAAATATG
The DNA here is from genome assembly GCF_004799145.2 of Neltuma alba. Lineage (NCBI taxonomy): Eukaryota > Viridiplantae > Streptophyta > Magnoliopsida > Fabales > Fabaceae > Neltuma > Neltuma alba. The sequence goes on from NW_021636487.1 coordinate 18,468, forward strand.
CCCTTGTTGATAAGAAGATAAGCGTGAGAGAGAAATAGTGAAGAAAAAATATGAAAGAGAATGTATGGGAAAAGTATAATGCAAATAATTAAGAGTAAAATTGGTAAAAATATATTTAATATTTAGACAACCGCAAATTGTATCTTATAAAAAAGACTGGACCAATTAAAAAATTTGGATGTTATAAAAAGGAGTGGAGTATAAAACTACGAAATCATGATAAGTAATTAACATTTATTGAGAAAACCCAAATGCCATTAACCGTAAAACAAGCAAACGCGTTCTACACTTCTACTCTAAAGTAATCCCATGCAGTGGACTGTTCCGTCAGTTTTGGACTTTTAAGTCGACAACAATCTTAAAGTAAACATATCAAGCACGTGGAAAATACGTAATTGTTAATATCCAATAAGCGAGTTTTTGTTTAATCCGTAGTGTATTATTGATAGCAAAAAAAAAAAAAAGCTAGTTTTTTTTCCTAGTAACTCCTTTTTTTTTGGGTGAACTATTTTGGATCTGTAACTATTATATTTATGATTAAATCGAAAGTCAAACTAGTTTTTATATTAAGGACTGAAAATAGTTTTTTTTCCATCTTTTATTTGCTCCGGATATAATAATTATGCTATATGCTGTGGACTGATTCCTTGGGTTCGGCGTTCGGACTTATGGGGACCAGATTATTTTATTATCTACTTCCTCTTATCACAATATAAGTCACTTTAATTAATTTATTTTTTTGCCAACCACTTTGTCTAATTTATCAGAATTAATAAATGATAGTTAACTTATTAAATCTATTTCAAATTAATTTTTTTAATTTTATCCATATAAATGAGGTTGTGAAGGAAAGAAAAAAATATAATGAACATTAATTGCAGAAACAAAATTAACAATTTTTGAAGTGACTTATATTCTGGACCAATCTATTTTTTAGAAGCGACTTGTATTAGGGATGGAAGGGAGTATTAATCTTCAAAGTTTTTTCATGTGGGAAATACATGAAATTAATATCCAACCCGTCACCAAAAGATGCTGTGAACTGGTCCGTCGGTTTGGGACTCTGAGCATTTTATAATTGTTTCCTTACATATTACTTCTTTTTTTTTGCCATGAATATTTGTTTGAAAAGGATCTTAATAATTACTACTCCTTCTGTCCTTAATATAAGACCCATTTAACTAATTTGATTAGATTAAGGAAGTAAGGTAAGTTAGTTAATTATAAGGAAAGTGACACATTTTTCCTAAAACACCATAATCATCTTTCTTAATACTCCCTCTCCCTCTTCTACTTGATTATGGTTGAGGGAATATCCATAGGGGTAATTTAGAGAAAATTGATAAATATGAGAAATGGGTCTTATATTTAGGACCAAAATCAACTCAAGAATTGTGTCTTATATTAAAGACCGGAGGAGTATTTCAAGTAACTCATTGAGATTTGTTTGGGCTTTATTAATTTTTACTTTCATGTGTTCTCTTGTACCAATTCATAAATATGATGTTTATTAAGTATTGTTATAACAATAAATGATGCGTGAAACATATCGATGTAGCCCAAATAATCCACCAAACATTTTTTTTTGGTTCATTACTTCACAAAATCCAATAATTGACGATGGACTAGTCCTAAAACCTAAGGAATTATATGAATAAATTCAAAGGGAATGTCTATTGTTGATTTAAGAGCCGCGGGTAGGAAAATTAGAGTACTTATAGGCTATCATTAGGAGCATGATAAAGAGAGGCCATTAATCCTAAACTTAATTGATTTCTAATACTACCTCTGATTCTTAACATAAAAGCTAGTTGACTAATTTGAGTAGATTAAAAAAGGTTGTTAAGTTAGCTACTTACAATAAGTGGATGTTATCTTTCTTAAAACATCCTTGTTAATTAAGTGTAATAGCTAGAACTATTATTTGATAAAATTGTTAACATGTGCAACTACTACAAGGACTACTTTCAAAAAAATGAATAAATATGAAAGACAGAGCAGATTGGAGTCTTATATTTATAACCAAATAGAGAGTCAAGCTAGTTCTTCTATTAAGAACCAGAGGTAGTATAACTCAAAATGGTGTTTCTCCATAATTTGGTTTGTCACTTTTATTTTTTTTATTTTGATTGATTTCCAGCTCACTTTTGGTTTGCCTTAATTAAGATTAATTATGGCCCCAATTTTGCATTAAGAAAACTATTTCAGTGATAGCTTTCATCCGAATAATACAATATCTTCCATTTTGAAGATAAAAGGTTGAGCCACATAGAAGCTTTTATTCATACTAGGGCTTACATAAGTTTCATTTAAAAGAAAATCATTTTCCATTTATTCATGCCCAATTGACAAACTCAATTATTTTTATATATTTTGGTATCTTTTATATGAGTTTTGTCAGCTTAATTGGTCCCTTTTTGCCTTAATTGATTTATTTTATTTTATTTTGAATTATTATTTTATAGGGGCAAAATTGTCATATTTTGATTTAATTGTGACTAATTGATTTTTGAGGACAATTAATGCTACCTTATCCTTGAATTTTGCTTGCAGGTTCTAGGAAGATTTAAAAATTAAAAAAAAAAAGGAAAAGAAAAGAAAAATAAAATTAAAATAATAATAATAATAATAGGTGGGGCAAAACGTTGCGTTTTGCCCCACCCTAATAATCCAATGTTCATCATCACCAGCGCGCTGAGGGAGAACACGCAAGCGGCGCTGGAAAAACAGAGCAACACGCACACACGCAGAAGCGGACGCCGAACGGAACAGGGAAGCGAGCTGGGGACGGTGCGAGTCCAAGGAGCATTCCTCATTCTTCGCCGTTGAACCTTCCTGGTGGCAGGGGGCATGCGACGGAGACGAAAACACACACACGCGAGGCGCGGCTGGAGACGAAACAGAGGGAAGACCAGAACAGAGCCGCGACGGCGGCTGAACCAGAAGGAGACAACGCGAGCTGACGGCAGAACGCGACACACAGAGCTGGACGAGAGCAAAGACACCAGAGGAGCGAGCGCCTCCGTTCACCACCATTGCCACCGTCTTCTCCTTACCGGCGCACAAAACCAGTGAGGACCACTGTTCCGTCATCTCCTCCATGGAAGCTTGCAATAGAGAATTGCTGGTGGCAGCGAATTTGATGGCAAACCGTGGCTAATTCATGATTCTCCAATTCAACAATAATGGCAGGAGCTTGGATCTTCAAGGGGGAGTTCTAGTTACTTTAATTTCTTACTCAATAATTGTTTAACAATTCCTAGGTCTTAGGATAGTTTTTCTGATTGTTGGGATAATTGTATTGCTTAATCTGATTATATTTGGGGATTATTGTGACTGAATTATTGCTTAGTATTTGACATTGGGCTGTTTATAGTTTTGATCTCAATTATAATGTTGTGGTTATGACATTTGTATTGATTTTGGAATTAATATATTGTGATTTTCTAAGGTGGCTTAGAATTTTGGATCATATAGTCTCTTGCTAGCTTTAATTCTGTTATTTTGGATTTAAGAGTTCTAATTAAGCATTGGTTTTTAGCATCCTTAATCCCATTTTACTATTCTGGTTGCAGTTAGTAAGTTGGGATTTTAGGAAAATATTTTGTGGCAACTCGAGGTGGCTCGGTTGTTGGATTAAAAGCTTAATTATAATTCTTAATTCATTGTTTTTAACTCCCACATCTTTTAGAGTGATGATTGCCTGCGTTGTTGAATTGGAGGATTGATTTTTATCAGTGTTATTTGTGTGTCTCATTTTCATTTCTTTCATCTTCATTATTTCAATCACTTTTATATAAAAAAAAAACAAAAAAAAGTATTTTAATTTCAATTTGATTCGTAGTATTTAATTAATAGCTTTTCAAAATCAAAAATCTCTTTTTATAGTTTAGGTTACTTGCATTTATTTACTAGGGTTTAATTTCGTTTTCGGCTCCTCAAAGTGAAACGACCCGATTGTGCACTATATTGCATTAATTCGGTTAATTTTTGGAGTAACCCCAAAGCGACAATTAAGGGAAGTTCAACTTCAAGTGGCGCCGTTGCCGGGGAGCCAAGAAATTGGTTCCCTAGTAATTAAGTGTCAAGTAGCCTTGATTGGGGTTCATTTGTTGAGCCTTTTTAGTTTTCATTTATGTTAGTTTTTTTTTAGTAGTTTGCATTTGTTTTTTTGTTTTTCATGGCTTGGTTTAATAGCAATCATGATCTACTCTCGCATTCTCAATTTTTTGCAGGAAATAGTACGTGGAATGAAGCACCTTCTAATTCAACATGTCTCAAGAGATTGAAGAGTTGTTACAACAGTTGGACTCCTTCCAAGCTCAGCTAGAGTCTCAAACGCCTAATCACATCTATGCTCATGACACCTCTTGGATGAACCATCATCTACATCAATCACCTAACCCATCACTCCCACCTCACCAACCATACTTTAATCATATATCTCCACCGTATACATACCACCAAGAACCACCTCCTTTTCCATATGAATACTACCACCAACCCTCGTCCCAATCCAAGTACCATTCTCTCCCCCAATCTCATGAATATCAATTCAATGAACCTGACCCATTTCTTACTATTCCTAAGAAGGAACAGATACAATTTTTAAGAGAAGCTTACGACCGCTTAAATTCATATTACCATGGATTACTTGAAGAGGGAGAGATATCTGGGATTTCTAAGGAATTAGAGGAAGAGCTAGAAGAATGTCAAAGTGCATTGGGAAAGTTCTTGAGTGATATAGCGCGAATTGAGTCTGAGATTGGGAAAGATGAATCAAAGTGTCTAGATTCACTCATGCAAGAGGCTGAGATGAAGCAAGAACATCTACAAACTCACAAGGACTCGTGCCCTACATCAGGTAATATTGCTCCTCTTCTTGAGGAGATTGACCCTTGTACTAGAACTACTATTCCTGTTGAAGTTATTGATAATGTGAGTGATGATGAGGTGGATGAGGAAATCATAGTTGAATCCCCTCAAATGTTTAACAATAAAAATTCTCACTTGAACACTTCTAATAGTAGTTGTTTAGTTGATGATATTGCTTACACTGTCACTGCTTCTTTGTATGAAGAACATGCTTCTCTTTCTAGTGCTAGATTAGATGGTGCAATTGATTCTGATTTGAACGAACCTCTATCTTGTTCTTGTAATGCCCACACTATATGCATGGAGTTGCATTGATAACAAGTATGATATACTTGTTGGGTTGCAAAAGCAGAACTTTAGTAAACTGTGTGCATCGCCTTCTAGTACTAAAAGTGCTGACAATATAAAGCATGATATTGATGTGAGTTGCTTAGATGTTAATCCTGTGGAGAAATGCGAATTTGAACATAGCCTTGGAAATTATCTTTCTGAAAATCCCATTGAGTTGCATGCTTCTAATGAGTTAGTAGGAAAAGATTCAAAAATTTTAAAAGACAAAATTGTAAATAAGAATGAATCTTTTCGTCTAATTCTTTCTTGTGACTTGCCTCCTGATTTAAGTAGCTATGTAAATAATAATATTGCATTGCATAATCATATTGTGCATGAATCTTCTTCTTCTTCCACTCTTTTTTCACCCACTTCTTGTGTTAGTAAAAGTGATGTGATGTACTCCAACCACTGTCAGTTGGATTCTTCATCTTTCGCTTTGCATACACAAGACATTTTTGAAAATATTTCTGATTATTTGATTCCTATAGAAAGGAATCCTATTGACTTTCTTGGGTGTGATATTTACTTGGAAGATTTTGCCACTCAAATATACCTATGCTACTCTAGATCTTTCCAAGTTTTTCTTTTTGGACTAGATACTGCTGCTTGTTCAATGTTTCCCTTGCAGGAACCCTCACCACCAAGAAATGTCAATGGAGAAGTGAGCACACTAAAGAGATATATGTTTCTCATCCGGGATGAGAACTTCTCTACAAGAGTTTGAAGAGATTTCGTTCTAAAGGTTGTCCCTTTCCTTCCTTAACTCTTATCTTTTGAATTACTTGCTTGTTTTGTGAGATAAGTGTGGGGGAGGGACATAGCCAGTAGTAAAAGGTAGCTTGTGTTTTGTTTTATTGTTTGTTATTAGTTGCATGCAGTATTTTCCTACCTTGTCCTTGCACATTTTGAGCTTCCAATTGTTCATATCTTTAGTCTAAGCTTGCATTGAGGACAATGCAAGGATTAAGTGTGGGGGAGTAAGTGTTATGTTTTGTTAGGATTTGTTTTCAAAAAAAAAAAACAAAAAAAAAAAATTTGCCTTTGGATTTGCTCCTGTTTCCTAAGTATTGCTGCTATAATTGCTCTCTTCTTTGCCTTATTGGTTGATTTCTGAATTGCATCGCATGATTTGAGAGTGATTCTTGCTTAGGAATTTTGTTGTTGGTTTCTGTGTCCTCCTGTTTTCATTCGCCTCAGTGTTCTGCACTGCTGTATGGGCGAGTTGCTGTTCTCTCTGTTGCTGACTTGACTTTTGTAATCCTTGGGCATCTCTTTTAAAATCCTTTTGCACAATGCTTGTGAATGTTGCACTGCTGAGTTTGATTGCATTTGAATTAAGTGATTTCTGTTCTTAGTTGATTAGCATAGTAGAATGCCTTTAGTGCAGTGTTATTAACCTTGTTTCATAGCTTGATACTTAAGGAGGAAACATCTTGGAGAAAGCCTTGATGGAAGGATTGTTGAGCCATATATTTTCTCATCTTGTGTGATTTTCATCTAGTTTTGGTTAACCTCTAGAACTTGTTTAGATTCTTTTTCAAAGCTGCATTAATACCTAGATTTGTGAAGATGATAGGGGCATTCATTTCTAAACCTTTACCCAAACACAAACCACTTCATTTAACCTTTGTTCACCCCTTTGAGCCTTCACTTTCATTCCATTCATTTTTTTTAGCAAGTGTTTTGCATGAGTTACATTTGGTTTTTCATTTTGAAAAGTACATCATTAATGTCTATATCTTTGCCTTCTTGGGTTTGGATGCCAAAAAAAAAAAAGAAAAAGAAAAAAAGAGAGAGATAGAAAAAGGCAAGAAAGAGAAGAAAATGTTTAGAAAAAGCCAAAGAAAGAAAGTTATTAAAAAAAAAGAAGAGAAAATAAGTTGCAACAAAAGAATAAATTTGAAATAAGGCATTCCATGGTGGTTTGAAGAGCAAAGATTTTGTCTCAAAAGGTTAAAATCTGCACATTGGTGTTGTTTCATGATTGTACTTTAGCTCACTTTGAGTTGATTATTTATTACTCATGCATTTCACTTGTTAGTCCATTTCATTCATTTGGCCATAGTTTCCAACATTACAACCCTTCAAGTCCCCTTGATCATGAGTCTAAGGTATGTTAGTGGTGGAGATATTAGAATCTCTACAAGCTTATGGTAGGTGCTATTCTAGGTGGATTGAGTGAAATTTTTCCCATTTGAGAGATGAGTGAAACACTTGTACCACATGTGAGCTCTATTATGTTTCTCTTCTTTTATCCTGCTATGTTTCTTGTGTTAATTTCTTTGCACTGAAGTATTCTATGATTGTTGATTAATTAAGAATAAAGATTACTTGAGTTAATTGCACATTCATGCTTAGTTAGTTTTATGTTTGCTTGCATTGAGTCTCTCTATTGAATTCTTCTTTAATGAAGTTTTGCCCAGGAGTGCAAAAGGCTAAGTGTGGGGGAGTTGACAAACTCAATTATTTTTATATATTTTGGTATCTTTTATATGAGTTTTGTCAGCTTAATTGGTCCCTTTTTGCCTTAATTGATTTATTTTATTTTATTTTGAATTATTATTTTATAGGGGCAAAATTGTCATATTTTGATTTAATTGTGACTAATTGATTTTTGAGGACAATTAATGCTACCTTATCCTTGAATTTTGCTTGCAGGTTCTAGGAAGATTTAAAAATTAAAAAAAAAAGGAAAGAAAAGAAAAATAAAATTAAAAAAATAATAATAATAATAGGTGGGGCAAAACGTTGCGTTTTGCCCCACCCTAATAATCCAATATTCATCATCACCAGCGCGCTGAGGGAGAACACGCAAGCGGCACTGGAAAAACAGAGCAACACGCACACACGCAGAAGCGGACGCCGAACGGAACAGGGAAGCGAGCTGGGGACGGTGCGAGTCCAAGGAGCATTCCTCATTCTTCGCCGTTGAACCTTCCTGGTGGCAGGGGGCGTGCGACGGAGACGAAAACACACACACGCGAGGCGCGGCTGGAGACGAAACAGAGGGAAGACCAGAACAGAGCCGCGACGGCGGCTGAACCAGAAGGAGACAACGCGAGCTGACGGCAGAACGCGACACACAGAGCTGGACGAGAGCAAAGACACCAGAGGAGCGAGCGCCTCCGTTCACCACCATCGCCACCGTCTTCTCCTTACCGGCGCACAAAACCAGTGAGGACCACTGTTCCGTCATCTCCTCCATGGAAGCTTGCAATAGAGAATTGCTGGTGGCAGCGAATTTGATGGCAAACCGTGGCTAATTCATGATTCTCCAATTCAACAATAATGGCAGGAGCTTGGATCTTCAAGGGGGAGTTCTAGTTACTTTAATTTCTTACTCAATAATTGTTTAACAATTCCTAGGTCTTAGGATAGTTTTTCTGATTGTTGGGATAATTGTATTGCTTAATCTGATTATATTTGGGGATTATTGTGACTGAATTATTGCTTAGTATTTGACATTGGGCTGTTTATAGTTTTGATCTCAATTATAATGTTGTGGTTATGACATTTGTATTGATTTTAGAATTAATATATTGTGATTTTCTAAGGTGGCTTAGAATTTTGGATCATATAGTCTCTTACTAGCTTTAATTCTGTTATTTTGGATTTAAGAGTTCTAATTAAGCATTGGTTTTTGGCATCCTTAATCCCATTTTACTATTCTGGTTGCAGTTAGTAAGTTGGGATTTTAGGAAAATATTTTGTGACAACTCGAGGTGGCTCGGTTGTTGGATTAAAAGCTTAATTATAATTCTTAATTCATTGTTTTAACTCCCACATCTTTTAGAGTGATGATTGCCTGCGTTGTTGAATTGGAGGATTGACTTTTATCAGTGTTATTTGTGTGTCTCATTTTCATTTCTTTCATCTTCAGTTATTTCAATCATCTTTTATATAAAAGAAAATAACAAAAAAAAGTATTTTAATCTCAATTTGATTCGTAGTATTTAATTAATAGCTTTTCAACATCAAAAATCTCTTTTTATAGTTTAGGTTACTTGCATTTATTTACTAGGGTTTAATTTCGTTTTCGGCTCCTCAAAGTGAAACGACCCGGATTGTGCACTATATTGCATTAATTCGGTTAATTTTTGGAGTAACCCCAAAGCGACAATTAAGGGAAGTTCAACTTCACCAATCCTTGGCTTTATTTACTACTACGGGTCTTCATATAGAGGATGCAAGCTTCAAAGCTTCTTTACTTGCTTTCATTGGGAAAGAACCAGAGCAATTTATGTTACATACTCCTTGAGTAGTCCCAGTGTTTCTTTTCACCAAGATGTAACCACATTCTCCCCAAGAAGGTCCCCATGAGTTTTTGACAATCCAATAATCTTGATTTGTACCCGATGAACCATATCCCACGATTAATACCGCACGATTATGATAACATGATGAAATGTTCACGCAATCATCCCCACTAAAAATTCCCTGCCCAAAAAAATTAAGAAATTAAACAACCACTTGTCAAATATATCACAACGAATTAAAGGTCATGCAACACACACACACACACACACACACACACACATATATGTAGCTTGTTTTAATGATTGAGTTTGGGTAATCAGTTCGATGCATAGATAATGTCATAATTAAGATCGATATGTCTAATAACTTACACTGTCGTAAGACATAAAATTTGGACTTGCATATATGGAAACACTAATAGGTTGCTTAAAAACATAACAAAAGAGAGAATCTTCTGAGATAGCTGTCTTCCACCAATAACCATGGCCATCAATAGTGGCAAATGTCATTTGTTCCTGAATTATATAAATAATAAGAAGGAAAAGATGATTAAACCAGAATTAGATCATACAAGACTTTAATTACCCAATCGACACAAGCAAAGAAATCAAAGGAAAGAATAAAAACTAACCAGTGTAGAATTGCATGTGCTATCGCTAGCTGTATAAGGATAATCACTTTCAGTGGTAATGCCCTTATTCATGACATATTCTAATGCCCTAAAGTGCCACCCTCCTTTGCAACCATGGGTTATTCGTATCACAAGACATGAGTTGTTGTTCAGAAATAGATGGAAGATTTTGTGTGATTATTTGAGTTATTCCTTCTATGGCTCCAGTCGCTGAGAACGCCCAACACGAACCTATATATGAATGAATTTTTGATTTACCATTATGCTTTTTACATATGGGTTGTGAAAAAAAAGAGACTTGGTTAATATTTAAACTTACCACGTGAGCCTTGGTCTTTAACATAAGTTACAGCTGCAGACAACCTCTAATCCAAGGAAGAAGGTGCATCGGGACAGTACTCACTGTTTGACACCATTTTGCCTTTGTTACTTTCAATTATGGGCTCTTTCATCTCATGTAAGTGGATTCTGCTAAACTCTTCGTAAGTCGTATCTGAAAACTTGTTCAAACCCAGACTATAATCGGTGGATGACTTTCTTTTTGCATTTCTCTCTTTGATATGCTTCAAGTTGTTTTTGAAAATCTCAAATCTCTTTGCCTCCTCATTTAGGGTTTTGTATTCTCATTCTGTCTCCTACTTCCACTCTTGGAATAGATGGAAGACTTCTTTCTCAGAATTGAATTTATCAAGATCTTGGTTCAAAATGGAATAATCATTAGAAGCACCAGAAGATAGACAAATGAGAGAATACCAGAGAAAGAGAAGGAGCAACCTAGTGATGAGAGAAGCCATTGTTGACTTAAAGGTGATATTAAGCTTTTGGATTGCTCTTCTTCTATAGCATCGTCCCAAATATATAGAGCCACATTTAGGGGTGGAAATAGGGCAGGCTAGGCCAGGCTTCGCCTTTAACAAGCTAGGCCTATGTTGAAGCCTGCCGGCCTTAGCCTGGCCTGTGGCGTGTGATAGGCCTTATGTTCAGCCTAAGCCTGGCCTGTACAAAAGCCTGGCTTGGCCTGGAGCCTGTTAAAAAGCCTGAAAGTTTTGAAAAATTTAAACATACATAAATTAATTCAAAATTATAATAACTCAATCTAAATATCTAATATTCAAATTATAATAATAGGCTGATTTTAAAACTGGTTTTTTGAGGAGAAGATCCGGTCAAATAAGCCATAGATTCTAGATGAAACAACTTGTAATGGTTAGCTAAAAAAATCAATCAATAATAACATAATCCATTGATGCGTTCTGATCAGTTTGTGAAAAAAATATTTGCGAAACTAGCAAAATGAATTAAGGTAAATCATCTTAAACTTAACAACGTCATTTTATTATTTAAAAGTCACTAATCGTTTTTACAGGCAATTATTTGTCATACTTTTTATCGTATTATAGGATATTTCATGATGCAATTATTGCAAGTAATAATAATATTATTCCATGACCCTAATCAACATAAGATTTTCATTTTTCTATACAACAACGGAGCAACTAGCTAGATTCACAATGATAACAATAGGAGTGCTATAAAATACAACCATTAGAAACTGGGAACTTAATGAGAATTAATTAAGAATTTGTTAAGAGAATCCAAATGTCACGAAACTTAAAAACCTGACAACAAACGCGTAGATGTAATAAACTCTCACACTACTCGGTGGACTATTTCGTTGGTTTCGGACTAGGATTTACTTAGTAAATTATTTTAATATAAAATAAATTGAAATCTGTCAAAATTTTAACAGATTGGCTATGATAATAAACATGAAAACTAGAAGCTTAAAATTTTGGGAGAATTACAATGAGGTCCCAATCAAGGAAAACAATTAAAAAACAAGTCCCAAAGGTTATCATTCTCACTATAGGACTTGTTATTATAGGCTGCTGGGGTTGTTATTGGGACCTTTCAGTAATTATTTCTCTTCTGTGGGACTTGGTTGTAATTCCCCCTAAAAGTTTTGCCGGGAACTAATTCGCTGCATTGAGACTCTGGACATTTTATACTTGTTATACTATCTCCGCTGCTTAATATAAGAGTTAATTGAGAATTAAATTTGGTCATAAATATAAGACCTCAATTCACTTTGTTTCTCCAAATTTGTAATTTATTCTGTAAAGTTAAAAGGGGTACTGGAGGAAGATTAACTCATATTTGTTACAAATAACTAACTTAACTAATTTTCTTAATTACTCAAATTAGTTAAGTAGCTCTTATACTAGAGGTAGTGTGTGTGTGTAAAAAAATACATGTGTTTGCTCTAGTTGATTGCATTAAAAAATTTCACTTAAATGACTTTTTATGAGATTATTCAAAAATCTCGGATGTAATCTGGGAGTTATTAGGATAGTATGGAATATGAAACAATGTGTTCGTGGATTAAAAATATAGTGGAATTGAAATAGTACATGGTAGGATCCAGCATTCTGATGTTATTTTTCAGTAATATTTAGTATCATAATATTATTTATGGTACATTCAACACCTTAATGTTATTTTCCTAGTACATCAAGCACCCTCTCATATTGCTTTCTATTTGCATCCAACACCATAATCTTATTTATAGTATATTACATTAGATGCACTATAAATAAAATTAGGATGTTGGATGCAACTGAAAAATAAGATCGAGATGTTGAATGTTATTTTGCCCTATGAAATATGATGGAGTGACAAGTTGTGTTTTAATTCATTATTTATGACTTTCCCTAATTTGGGTGTAGAGAAAACAAGGGGGAAAAAAACCGGACCAACCAGTTGAACTAGAAAACCAGTCAATCGGCCAAATGTGCGGTCTTGTTTAGCTTAAAAACTGGCTTCCAATCAAACCGAAACAAACCAGAATGAACTAGTAAAAACCGTGCAAACCGTTCGCTTCGGTGGGGTTGGCCAGTTGTTGTTTTTCACTTCCTTCTTGTTCCTACTGTTTGTCGGACATGGATGACTTGCCGGCTGGAGACCATGAACACTGCAATGGCAGAAGCAGAGGAGATCACAAAGAGGAAGATGAAACTTTGTTTGGAAGTCTGTTGTTTGCCACTCTAAAACATCAAACATGTTTTGCTTGTAGAGGATTAGAAGGGCAGGAGAAAGATAACAGACAGAGTAAGATGGATGAATGAGAAGTGAGGAACACACAAACCGGTTTGATAGAAAACGAAGAGAGTGATGCGCGTTCAAGCTTCAAAGAGATACAAGTCTGCTACTATTGCTCTACTCGTTCATTGTCCAAGGAAGAAAGAGAAAAGAAAAGGCTGCTTTGCGCATTACAAAGAAAGGCTCTTAGTTGGGTCACGTGGGAGAGAAGAAAGAGAGAGCAAAAAAAAGAATAAGAAAATTAAAAAGCAAACAAAAAAAAAGAATTTTTATTCGATTATGGGAGAAAAGAAGGGAAGAAGAAAGGGAAAAAATTCATATATATATATATATAAATTATTTAAAACGTGACTACCAATTCAAAAATTAAATACTCCTCCAGTCCTAAATATAAGACCCATTTTGTAGTGTAATTTACACTACAAAATAGCTACTATATTTAGGACTGGAGGAATATTATTTGTTATCATTAAAATATGAATATTTGCTCCTATTTTAACTAAATTATATTATTTTAATTACTATCGATCTGACCACAGTTTGATCCTGATCTAACTCATTGATCCCTGAACCAATATCCAAACCAGTTCAGTGCTCGATCTGGCTTTTTGTTCCTTGAGAGAAAATGAGGGAGGAAAGAAAATTAGAAAGAAAAAAAGAAAGAAAAGTGAGTTTTTTCTTGTTTGGATAGAAGGTTAAAAAAAAAAAAAGAGGAAAGAAAAGTGAGAGAAAAAAATAGGGTTTCAGACTTGTCCTATTTTCTCTCCAACCTTTCTCTCCATGTGTGAAGAGAAAATGAAGCGAAAACTCATTTTACCCTCATGCCCTCCATCTTTTATTTTTATATTATATTTTTAACATTTATTAATAATGTTAAATAATGTATTAATAATTTATTAATAATTTCTTTTCTGTTGCTATATCTAATTTTAAAAATTTATCCACTTTTTATTTTGTTTACCTTGAAAAAAAACATTTTTCTCTAAATTATATGGTTTCAAAATGCAGTAACATGAAAATATATATTAGGACTAGTAAGTCCATTAACTATAACAAATATGACATGTTTTTCTAAAATAACCATATGTAACATCAAATTTTACATAAGTTTATAAATTAGATAAATTAATTTGATGAAAAATGATAAATAAGAAAAACAAAATAAACTGAGATATTATAACTAATATATTAGGCACTGAATCGAGTATATAGTTTGTTTTTCACACGATCACTAATTTGGTACAGGAGTCCGTGGACGGAGCTAGTCCACGTGCGTGCAAAGATTTTTACTATAGTAATAATTCATGACTTCTTATTTAAGATTTATAGTGGCCATGAGTTCATAACAACGTGGAATCAGAAGTTTACTATAGATATGCTAGTCAGTGCTCTAGTCTCTATAATCTATATGGTGGGAAAGGAAGCCCAGGAATTAATAGCACACACCCCATTTGGCCAATTTTTATTCCTCTCTATCAGGAAGTATCCATTCTTTCCCCAGTCTCCTCCCCAGGAATTCTTCACAATCCAATAATCTTTTCCATCTTTTGAACCATATCCAACAATCAAAACCGCGTGGTTTGCATAAGTTGAACGCCTCTTACAATTCCCTCCATCGAAAATTCCCTGACAACATAAAAAAAGGAGTAGTTAGGAGAAATTTCAAAACCATATGATCGATATTTGGTAGTTAAAAGAAATATCACATAGTCATAACGTTATGCGGTACTTTTCAAAAAGCTTGAATTGTACACATAACTTTCTGGAGATAAAAATTAAAGAAAGATTTTATATATACTTGAAAGCCCCAGAAGATTAATTCAATAAAATAATAAAGTAGGATAATAAAAACGCATTAAAGATTGGATGAAGACTGAGAAAAGACTTACATCCTCGTAGAATTGAAGATAATTTGCATCGAACGCCACGGTAATTGGCTGCCTAGCAGTGGCACATAAAAGAGCAGCATCTGATTTGGGTACTTTTGCATAGCTATTAATTTTCACGACTCTTCCTCCATTTTTCTTTACAAACACATATAAGAAACCTCAAATTAGACACACATAAAAGATATCATTATTATAGTTTCAGAGAGACAGAGGGGGAGGAAACAAACCTTAGCTTTGCAAACACCATCTCGAGCTGTATAAGGATAATTAGCTTCTTCACTAATGCCCCCATTTTTTATGACCCATTCAAAGGCACTTTCGGTATATCCACCTGAACAACCAACGCTTGCAGAGTCACAATCTACGAGTTCTTGTTCTGAAAGGGAAACAAGTTTTCCTGTGCTTATTGCATTTATTGATTCAATAGCTCCAACGGTTCCAAATGCCCAGCAACTTCCTATGAACCATAAAAATATTAATCCATTAGTCCACTGAGGCTGCAGAAAATTTTGACTAATATACGCGTACGATGTAAATGACAGTAATATGCGTGTACTATGCATGCGTCAAGTATAAAGATTTGGTTGTGGATATATTTAATTCTGGTAAGCGCAATGCTTTAATCCTTGCTAAAGAGGAAGGTTAACATATATAGGAACTCACCTCATGTACTACTGCAAAATTTTTGGGTAAATCACTCACTAGAACGTTGTTCTCTTATAATCGTTAATTCTTTGGTTAATAAGATGGTTTTATATCATTATTGTTTGCATTGCACCAATTAATTTGAACAGAAGCAACTTACCACATTGCTCTTGGTCTTTAACGGAAGTCACCACTCCTTTCTGTCTCCAATCCACAGAAGCAGGTGGTGCGCAATCTTTCTTCTGCACATAACCGGACCTCGCGGCGGCGGCAGAGTTGTTGGTGGTCGGTGTCGGTAGCTGACGGAGGTACACTTTCCTAAACTCACCAGCACTCATATCAGCAAACTTGTTGAGTCCCAAACGATAGCCAGATCTCTTGGAATTCGTCTCAGTAATATACTTGAGATTCTTTCGAAATATCTGGTATCTGGTTTCAGTTGTTTGAGAGTTTGGGTATTTTTTCCCATGCTCCTTCATCCATTGTCGGAATATTCCAAACTCTTGTTCTCCTTTTGAAGGGAGAACGGATTCTTCAGTGGGGAGTCCTGAAGAGAGATATATGAGAATGGAACAAAAGATCAAGAGATGAAGGAACAGTGTTTTAGAAGAAATGGAGAAAGCCATGCTTGTTTTAGAGTTCCAATACTGAGAGATGAAACTTCAAATAAGCTTGCATGGAAGTGAGACCATCGATGAGGTATTTATAGCGTGACTCATGTTAGCTGCGAAGGAAAAAGACAAAATATAGATACCTTTGTATTTCATGTAAATATATCTTCCCAGCAACACCATAGAATTTATTTTGGGTTAATAACATTGGTAGTTCTTATAATTTAATCGAATTTTGATTTTGATCCATGTAGGTTCAAATCGTTGGTTTTGGTCCTTATAAGTTTGTAAAGATTTGGTCTGAATTCAAAATCACAATAATAATATTAACCCATTTGTTTTTGATCGGAATGATTCATATTTTGACCATATATTTTATATTGATAATTTCAGCCAACTGATGCTAAGGCTTGGGAAAAGTGAATTTTGCAACGCGAGAATATTGAAGGCTGGACGACATTTGGGGCTCTAAATTTGAAGTTTGTTTTCCTTCCTCCCTTCACTATCTTCTTGTTCTTCCTTACCAGCTAAACTCTTATTTTTAGGATTATCTTAGACTCCTGCATATATTGAATACGTATTTCCCCTTATATTTATTATTCAAGATATGATCACGTTGATTTTATTTTATACTTCTTCTAGTCTAGCCACCTATTAGTTCTTGTGTTCACTTAATGGATGCTTAAGAAATTTGAGGAACTTACTGTATGTTTAGATGGGGAGAAAATAATACTAGGAGGAAAAACTCTCAAAATTAGTAAAATTTTTTGACTATTTTTGAAAGTTTCCCTTTCTAGTATTTCATCCTCCTATTTTAGTTTTCCCCTCCATCCAAACACAGCCTCGGAGTCAAACCATGTGGCAATTTGAATAATCATATTATTGGGCAGACTATAGCATTATTGATTAGCATAATCCATCACATTGACGAGAAGAATAGACTAATGGAATTGTGTATAGTCTACGACTCATTATTGTGTTTAGACTATCATGCGTTGACAGATAAGAATAATTGTGTCATCCATATAATATCTGTCTTTATTAATATCGCGTTTGGTTAGTTGAATCATAGAAAATGCAATGTCATGTTTGCATATCTTTTTTTGACCGGATGTTTACATTATTTTTTTTTGGCATACCATTATGCAAAGGTGATGCGTGTGTATAAAAGTATTTGATTAGATTACAGAGAACGTGTGGATAAATAGAAATAGTAAATAAAACATAAAATTATCCTGTCTATGCACATATATTATGAATTAAAATTGTATAAATTTAAGTGTATTATATTAAATAATTAAGCAGAAGTGTCTTTTGCATTTGATTACAAGAGGTCTGTACCTCTATTTATATGTCTCAAAAATGTAATTCTAATAGCTATTTAACGTGATTAAGCAGCATCACAAAATTAGGATACATGTAATCCTTCTCACGGAATCAATCCAAACAGAAACAATCATTTAAAGCCAGTCTAAAGCGTGAATTCTCTTTAAAGCAGCCCTTTAAAAAAATTTTATATAGATTATGACTTATTCTCTCTTATTCTCTTTATAAAATAACTAAGTTATCAAAATTACGGAATTAGTTAAAATTAAAATACAACTTATCATTCAAAAAGAAAATACAACTTAGCTTTAAACAAAAAAGGCAACCTGAGAGAAAGTGAGTGACTGAAAGAGAATGAGCAAATATCAGGTCCCTCTGGTAGCATGGAAAGGGAAGTGGAGCCCAATTCCATGCTTTGAGCTCGTTTCGTAGAATGGAATTCCATTTTCACATCTATCAAAACAGATGGAAACGGCTTCCATGTTGAGATCCCAAGATTTCTAATTTCATGTTTCAGTTTACATTTTCAGCCTCTACCTCTCCCAAGGCTTCTATGCTCAGAAATGGGATGATGATTACAACTGTGACATTTCCATGAATCTTTGACTTCGTCTTCTTCCTAGATTCGTCTTCACTTTATTCTCCATTTTCGTCTTCTTCCACTTAAATTTTGGAAGTATTTTAGTATTTACACATTTTAAACATATATACTAATTAAAAATTAAATTAGATTTTCATACTCATACCAAACACGATTTTAATCACTATTTCCATATTAATTTTCATTTCAATATCCATCTTCCTATTCATTTAATTTCCATCAAAATCAATTCCAACATACCAAATGGGCTGTAAGTGTGATAACTAACATAGCGAATCTAATCAATAATTAATGAAGACAAAAATAAAAAATGATACTAAAACATTTAAACAGACTATTAGTGTCTTTTATAAGTAAAAATAGACCATGCCTAAAAAAATTCCTTATATACAAGACGGGACAGGAGGGATAATAAATAACAATTTAATTGTACTTAATGGTTATCGATAAACTGTGTTTTATGTAGTGCATAAATAAACTATGGCATGAAATTCCTCATAAAAAAACTAACCAATGAAAGAAGTCTCTGTCTCCTTGCAGAGGACACATGCCGCAATTATTGCTTAATGCTTGCCGTATTAAAAAAGAAAAAAAGGGGATAAAGAAAGGAAGACTTGAGCTCAAGTGCTCTAAAATGACCTTTACGAGAGCAGAGGCTTGTGGGATCCACATGTCGTGTAAAGCGTGTGTATGTATTTGTGCGGGAAAGTTCAATATAAGGTCCCAGTATTTTTTTAATTATTATCGTATTTTTATGTTGCCCCTTTAATCATATACAGTGAAATAATTTCCCTTGATCGGAACTTTTTTATAAAAGAATGCTTTAGATAAAAATAAGAGGCAAAGTAGATTAAAATTTTATAAATAAGAATTAATTTAACCCCTCAACTAGCTCTCATATTAATAACCAAATATAGTAGTTTTATCTAATTTTTAATCATGTTTCTCTAGATTTTTCATTTTACTATCAAAAACCATAAAGACTTATTAAAAATTAAGTAAAATTATAAGGACTGCATAAAAAGAGAAATAACTATAAGGACTTAATTAAAATCAAGTGACATTATAAGGTTTTGATCAAAAGAAAGAGAAGAAAAAACACGAGCACTTTTCAAACCAGATGAAATTAATAAATTGCTCCTTCCAAGTTCCAGTCATACGCGCGCGCGCGCGCACACTGAATTGAGTTTTAAAAAAAATAAAAAGAAAACTAGATGTTTTTCAAACTATGAAATTCTCTAATTAACCCTGTTGCCTTCTCGTTTGATTTATGAAATTTTTTTTTTGAAATAGGAATTTAAAGTTGCAACTGCCTGGTCTGTAGATAGTCTTAAATAAAATAATAATCTAAAAAGATTATTTTAAAATATATGTTTAAATTAAAATATAACTGAGTAAACAGAGATACAGACGCTTATATGGGTGTGGAGAAGATTAGATATAAGAAAAACGAGATAGTGTGTTGGGTTGGATAGCATTAAAAATATAGAAAAATTCTTGGCAATTATGAGAACATTCCAAAGCCAACCAAGTTGGACCAACAAATGAGCTCCAGGGATATAGAACCCGCAATTATGTTTGGGTTGACACGCATAGTCAACTCAAGTTTATTGGCATTTCAGTTGGATGAGATGTGTAAGGAATGGGGAGAAACATTCATGGGGAGAAAGCAGATAGAATTCACACCATATCTTACCTCAAAACAATAGAGATATAAATTTATATTACTTCTACTTCTTAATGTCTCACTTAGTTAACTAATTTGAAAAGATTAAAAAAATTATTTAAAAATAGTTATATTTATTGTTTATTTCCAAACTAATTTGCCTAATATATAATCTAATAATGTAGATAAATATTTCAGAAAGATCATGTATCAACTAGGTCTTATACTAAGGATTAGAAGTAGGTAGTATTTAAGCACTTGCATGCGCGGCTTTATCAGTTAAGTTACAATAAAGTTGTTGGCTTATTATACAAAGTTTTATATATAATATTCTTTTACACAAATACTTATATACACACATATATATTATTAAAAACTAAAAATAAACTATATGATAATTCTAATCATAACTATTTTTATGTCAAAATAATTTTTAAATATTTATTTTTTAGGAAAATTTAAAATTTTATTTTATTATTCATTTTATAACGTTTTATTTTTTAAAAATATTTTTAATATAATATTAATTTTCAATGACACAATTTTGAATTTTAAATCATAAATATTTTTTAAACTTAATTTTTTAATTAACATTAATAAGATATATAATTTGATTATATATCTATTATATTGCAATATATTATATTATTTATGTGTGTTTTATATATTTGATGAAACCATTTATAATTAGTAAAAAGGGATCTTGTTATTCAAAAAATAGCTACTAGAATAAAATCTAATGAATTATTCTATATAAAAATTAAATAATTTGAATAAATTATGATATACAACATTTTCCTACTTATATATATATATATATTCTATATAATTTGTTTTCTCAAAATCCTTCCTATGTATCATTTGTTTTTGCGTTGAAGACCAAAATCAATCTATATCATAGGTATTAATTGTATCATGATTAAATTTTATTGTCTAATGATTGAAATTCAAAATTTATTTCAACATTAGTTTGATTTATAATTATAAATTGATGTTCATATAAATTCATTTTTAATTTCTATTATATATTATATCTTTGAATATGTTGTTCATATAACATGATTATTTCTTTCTTATATCAATTTGTATAAAAATTTATTAATATTCTTATCATATTTGTTTAATTATTATTAATAATTAAGAGGAATTTATTTTAACAAAATACAAACAAGTTTTCTAAGAAACTGTCTTCCTATCCTCATTACGTATCTTGAGATGTGATGAATGATGATGATACCTTTATTAACACCAATTCTACAAACATATCAATTTATTTTGCAATTGAAAATATAATAAAATCATTATATTCTTAATTATATTATATATAAATTGCTGTAAAATTATAATCTGAAATAATGAAATTTAGACTTAGCGAGAGAATTAATGAAGAAAATTTTTGTGACAAACAATTTAACAATGAAAATTAGTAACAGAATTTTTCCTACACTAATTCCATCACTAAACATTTTATAATTACAACTAGCGACGGAAAAAAATTTTTCCGTAAAAAATTTTTTCGTTAAATATTTATCGACAGATTTTTTAACAGATTAGCGATGGATTATTTTGTCTCTAATCTGTCACTAAATCTAGCGACAAAATTTTCATTGGTTATCCATTAGAAATTAGATCTGGAATAATTTTCCGTCACTAATACCATTAGCAATAAGCTTTTTTTTTTTTTGTAGTGAATTGCTATAAAACTGTGTTGTTGTTCACATATTTGCTTTTTAAATATAGTCAATTGCTATTAAAGTATAGTAAACAAGACAGATTTAAAACTTTGAAATTTAAGAATTTTTTTTTCAGATTTTTCCTATTAAAAAACACCACTTTGAAACGTACAAGAAAACCAATTGGCTAGCTTAGATAGACTTGCATGCTTTACTAACTCAAACAAACTCTAACATAACTCAGTTGGAATTCCTTAAATCAAAAATCTCAGTGCGAGTAGGATGAGCTACATTACGAGGACATGATAATAAATTCAAACGTGATACAAGTTTTTGGATGCATTAATTATTTCAGGAAAAACCCACTTAAAATTTTTTTCAAAGCCACAATTGATGGATACATTTATTTCCGAAAACTCCACTTACGAAAGTTCGAACCCACACAATGAAGCGAAGGCCACTAATAATGAAGTAGTCCCTACATGATCTCATACGTGAGAGGTGGGCGACGACCCTAAACTCCACTTAAAAAGGGTCGAAACCACACAGGTTGATTTTGGTTTTTTTAACTGTTCTTAGTTTTAAGAGTAAAATACTCTAACATTCCTTACATTTTATCTTAATTATACAAACTTTTCTTGTATTTTGAAAACATACACTTAAGTTCAAACCGTTAGTTCCGTTGAGAATATTCTAAAAAGATGTTTTTTTTTAAAAATTAAAATTTATGTTGAAATACTCTTGATTTACTAATTTACCCTTCACAATACTAAATCCCCAAATTTTGGCCAAAACTATCTTGAAGAATTTAAGATTTTTTCCTTTACCTTAATTTTATTTTTTATTTTTACAAATCATTGTTTATCTAATGTTTTTATCATATTGGACCAGAAAATTAAGTAATTTAGTTAATGTAAACATAAAAAAATATTAAATAAGAATTTGATTAATTCTTTAAATAAATATATAATTGATAAAATTAGATAAGTTATAAATGTTTGCAACAATTTTTTTCAAGAAAATTTAAATTATAAATTTAAATGATTTATATAATTTTCTAAAAATACATAATTTATATTATATGATGAAAAAAATAAGCATTCGAAATATTCTCTAGCCATTTAAAAGAAACCTTAAGTTTCAATATTTCATGAAGAATTAAAATTGTATAATTCTATAACATAATCAAAATTAAAAATTTTATAACATATTGAAAATTTTGAAAATACATGTATTATAATTATTTTTTGTTGCATAAAAAATTATTTTTATATATGTATATAAATGTTTAAATAACGTTTATGTTAAAATTTACATATATTACTACTTATTTTTTAATAAAGATAAACTCAGAGAGTCTATCATTTGAGTTCACGCGATGCAAGTGTACAAATTTAATATAAAATATTACCTCATGTCCTTAATATATGACCTAGTTGACTATAATTTGAGGAGATTAAAAAAGTTATTTAAGTTAGTTATTTCTAATAAATAAATGTTGTATTTCTTAAAATGCCCTTACTAATCATAAATGTTTGAATTACAAATTGATAATAACTCTGTAACATATAAAACTATTGTAGGGATTACTTGAGAAAAATGGATAAGTATTAAAAACAAAGTGCATTGTAATCTTATATTTAAAATCAAATTAAAAGTTAAACTAGATCTTATATTAAGGATCGGATGTAGTATTAGTTTACTTTGACTCCTTAGTTTCACGACTGATTGCACTTAGTTTTATATCTGTCATGGGGATCATAGAAATATGGTATTTATTTTATTAAATAATTATATTTATTGTTTGGAATTACCAGTTTGCCCTCACCTCAAAGATCGCAACCCCACCCACAAGTCGTAACTGCCTAACCCACCTTTGCCGTGATCACACCAGAACTCATGCTGCGGTTCTATTAAATCATTTTTCATTTTTCTTGAAGAAAATCAATGTTCATTTTTATGCAAACAAAGAACAGGCACTAGGGTGAAATTGAGACCAAAGGAAAAAAAATAACCAGAAAGACCAAAATTAAAAGATCTTGGTCATCAAGGAATTAGGAAACTTGAAAAAAAAAAAATTCCCTGAACAGTGAACGCCATCCTCATCGATGATCAAAGAACCGAGATCAATGAATCAAGAAAAGAAACCAACGGCTCAAATCAAACGACCCAAGATCAATGGAGGTTCAAGTGACTTGGCATCACAGATCTGAGTACTCCTCCATCATTCGCCTTCATTCTTCATTTGAGTTGAACAAGGCTGAATACTTCTCCATTATGTCGTTCCCTTCGCCGTCATCCTCTGCCGTCAGCCTTCATCGTCGTCCTCCGTCATCTTCATTTCCCTAGGGAGGGGGAGGGGGGTCATGGGTAACATGGTAAAAGAATGGAGTTCCATAGAAGTGGAACCCAGTTCCCTGGGGGCTGTGGAACCTAGTTCCATCATTTTTTTATGGAACTCAATTCCTCAGAGTTGCCTTCAGCCATACCGAACAAACAAATTTTGGATTCTAGTGCACTTCCACTTCCCACCTTCCCCAATTCCATGCTACTAAATGGGCATTACTTTTGTTTCCCACCTTCTTCCACCTCCTCCACCCATGTCTATGGCGGACGTGATACTGCTGTCTAGAGTTTCCTCCATGACTGTGCGTGGTTGAGTTTATCATCTCTTGATGATAGGCGGTGGTTGAGCAATGATCTTTTACTAGAAGAGTTTCTAGTTCCATTTATGTTTTGTTCTCTAGTATATTTTCATATTTTCCTTGTCATGAATGTGTCTATATATATTTTTGAAACTGCGCAGTAAACTTCATTTGTGCTGTTGAACTAACTTTCATCTATTTGGATTATTGTAGTTAAGTATTATAATATGTTAATGCACTATTTCAGTTGAGTTAATCTGTATTGAGTTATTTACTATTTAGCATGTTATTATGAAATAATTCTATGAATTTTGCTTGCTCGAAAATGGGTATTCATACATATTTCATTAATTAAGATCATTAAAAGATGAGGATGTGGCATATTAATGTTAGGTGTGTTCCATTAATTAGCGCTTAATTAAAAGGAAAGTGTATTAATCCAATCCTAGCTGGCACGCAAGTTTTCATTTCATTTTATATCATGTGAGCTTATGTTGCCATAATCTATATTATTAGATGATGCGAACATCTTTGATGCCTTTTCTTATCATCCTTAAAGATTAGGCTTTACTGAGTTTTAAAAGCAGCATGCAAGTGTACATGAAAATCTCATAATTCGAGCGGTAACATAAGCTCACCTAGTGATTTTGCTCCAACGTATACCATTATTTATTACGAGTGAAAGTGGTTTTATTGATTTTCTTGCAATTAAATTGTTACATGCATGTTTCTTCCAGGTCCGCTCCCACTTTTCCTTTCTTTGCCACCTCACATTAGACAAAGAGAAGATATCAATTATGTACTAATACTTAACATATATCATAAAGAGAATACAATTACAGACCATGTTGGCTTTTTCCCCCCTTGTTTTGGTAGGGGGAACCCTCCACATGATATCTAGTGCCTTTTCCAATCCTAAACTTTTAATATGTGTCATTTGTCCGTAAAATAGAAGATTGAATAGACTATGGTGCAGAGGGGTAACAATTAAACAAATTATTTTTGAAAAACCAATATTTATTTTTTAAAAAAATAACTAAACTAATTTTATCAATATTTATAAACTATTTGTTTAGCTTCTATACATTTTCAACAAAACAGAATAATCGTTTTCTGTGATTGAAATGAATTGATGTCGAGCCAACCCGCATATACTTGCATTACACTTTGTGGTCATGCGCAGAATGCTAATCCCACTAATTAATGGTATTTGATCCAGTGGAGTCAATGTTCAATGATAGGATCACTAACCGGATGCAAATCTAAATTGACTATAACTATTATAGTTGTGCTAATAAATCTAAATAACAGTAACATATT
The DNA here is from genome assembly GCF_004799145.2 of Neltuma alba. Lineage (NCBI taxonomy): Eukaryota > Viridiplantae > Streptophyta > Magnoliopsida > Fabales > Fabaceae > Neltuma > Neltuma alba. The sequence goes on from NW_021636487.1 coordinate 44,039, forward strand.
TCTATAGTTAATAATTCATGACTTTTTATTTAATCTTTATAATGGACTTGAGTTCATCGTAACATAAAACTGGGAGAATGACTATAGATTTGCTAGCTATTGATAGAACAAACTCCACTTGGTGAATCTGTATTCCTCTTCATCCAGAAGTATCCGTCCATTCCCCAATTTTCACGCCATGAATTCTTCACAATCCAATAATCTTTTCCACCTTTTGAACCATATCCAACAATCAAAACTGCATGATTTGTGTAAGTTAAATCCTTATTGCAATTCCCTCCATCGAAAACTCCCTAACAAAATACAATAAATTTAATTGGGAAGAAAAATTCAAAATCATGATTGATATTTTATAGTGGACTTAAATTATACCTGCAAATATTTGGAGACAAATTAAAAAATATATATTACCTCATGTCTTTAATATAAAATCCAATTGGTTTGGATAAATTAAGAAAGTTACTGAATTACTTTAAAATATTTATATTTTTTGTTTTTCTCGAAACTAATTTACCTCACTTATAGATGAACATACAATCTAATGAGACACATAATTATCTTAGAAAGATAATATAATATATATTATAATTATATAATTTCGTAACTTTTTTAATCTTCCCAAATTAGTTAACAGGGAGCATATATTAGAAAGCCCCAAAAGATCAATTCAATAAAATAATCAAGTAGAATAATAAAACCAAACAGGATAACATTTAACACGGCCTGGAAATTGGATGAGGAGAGAGAAAGAAAGACATACATCCCGATAGTGTTGACGATATGTTGCATCCAACGACACCGTAACGGGCTGCTGAGCAGCGGCACATAAGAGAGCCGCATCTGATTTTGGCACTTTTCCATAGCTATTAATTTTCACCACTCTGCCTCCATTTTGCTTAACAAACACAAAAAAGAAACCTCAAATTAGAGAGAGAGAGAGAGAGTAAACGAACCTCCTTGGCTTTGCAAATACCATTTCGTGCTGTATAAGTATAATCATCTCCTTCACTAATGCCACCATTTTTTCTAACCCATTCAAAGGCACTTCTGGTGTATCCGCCTGAACAACCATAGCTTACAGAGTCGCAACTACGAGTCCTAGTTCTGAGAGAGAAACAAGTTTCCCTGTGCGTATTGCATTTATTGACTCAATTGCTCCGATGGTTCCAAACGCCCAGCAACTTCCTATGAACCATCAAATGTTAATCCATTATTGGTCCATTCAGGTTCCAGAGAAAATTAATTGTGATCAATTAAATTGAACTAAGGCAACTCACCACATCTCTTTCGGTTTTTAACTGGAGTCACCACTCCTTTCTGTCTCCCATCCACAGAAGCAGGTGGTGTACAGGAGTCCAGTTGCAGTACAAAGTCGGACCTCGTGGCAGCGGCGGCTGCGGCAGCAGAGTCGTTGGTGGTCGGTGTCGGTAGATGACGGAGGTATGCTCTCTTAAACTCCTCAGAACTCATATCAGCAAAAAGTTGAGTCCCAAACGATACCCAGATCTCTTGGCATTTGTCTCTGTGATATACTTGAGATTCTTTCGGAATATCTGGTACCTGGTTTCTGTGGTTTCAGAGTTTGGGTATTTTTTCCCATGCTCCTTCATCCATTGTCGGAATATTCCAAACTCTTGTTCTCCTTTTGAAGGGAGAACGGATTCTTCAGTGGGGAATCCTGAAGAGAGACATATGAGAGTGGAACACCAGATCAAGAGATGAAGGAACAGTGTTTTAGAAGAAACGGACAAAGTCATGCGTGTTTTAGAGTTTCAGATAATCAGAGATGAAACTTCAAATAAGCTTGCATGGAAGTGAGACCAGCAACGAGATATTTATAGTGTGATTCAATTTACCTGTGGAGAAAAAAAGACAAAATGTAAATAACAGTGTGTTTCATATAAATATATTTTTCCAGCAATACCGTAGAATTTAATTTATTTTCCTTATAAAAAAAGAGAATGTTATTTATTCTTGATCGGAATGATTCATATTTTGACCATATATTTTATATTGATACTTTTCAGCCCACTACCAAGGCTTGGGAGAAAAGTTTGATGCAAGATTTTATATTGAACTTAAAATTTTATATTGAACTTGAGTCAAACCATGCGGGAGCTTAAAATTTGCAATTTGAATTGGTGATTTTGTTAATGATGTCGTGATACACTTATTAACTTCAAAAAGTCATGTTATTGGGCAGACTTTAGTGTTCTTTATTAACATTATCCGTCAATGGCAAGAAGAATACTAACGGAATTGTGTATAGTCTACATCTCATTATTATGCTTAGACTATTACGTGTTGACTGGTAAGACAATATGAGAGCACATTCCATACCCATCACAATAAGTATGGAGTACTCATCTTAATTTGAATTGTCCAACTTAATTTTGAATGTTTCAGATTGGATTTCAATTTTTTTTTATTTTATTTTTTTAATTTAATTATTTTAATAGATACATAATTATATAAGATAATTTTATAACTAACACTTCTTGAAAAGATAAATTTATTATTGACAAAATTGCATACCACTTCCGGTCCTTAATATAAGAGCTTGTTTGACTTTTATTTTGGTTCTAGATATAAGACCCCAATCCACTTTGTCTCTTATATTTATCCATTTTTTTCTAAGATAATCCTTATAATAATGGTAGTTTTAGCTAATACATTTGATTAGCAAGGATATTTTAGGAAAAACAATACCTAATTATTACAAATAACTAACTCAACAAACTTTCTTAATATACTCATATTAGTCAATTAACTCTTATATTAAGGACCGGAGGTAGTATTAAAAATTTTAAATATGAACCACATCCATATCCGGATGAAGACCCTGTAATGCAATATATAATGATGTTTATATGATTTTATTTGGTATATCGTTATAAAATTATGATGCGTAGGTATAATATTGATTTGTTAGTTTTTAAAAAAAAAAGTGGAAATAGATAGAAATAATAAATAAAAAATAAAATTATCCTCTCTATATTACTATGCGCACACACACGCTTACATATATGTAGTATAAGGAACTAAAGTTGTGTCTGCATATTATACAGGCAGTAGTGTCTTTTCCATCTAATTACAAGAGAACTATATCCCATTTCTCATGTCCAATAATGTAATTATAATCCAGCTATTTAAGGTAATTAAGGAGTATTACACAATGTTAGTCTTTTTTTTTTTTAATTACAAAAGCCCACCCAAACGTTTAAATCCGCCACTATTTGATGGTTATTGATAAACCATGTTTTATCAAACAAGTGAGACTTTGTCAGTTTACTTTCCTATGATTATGTAATGAAATTGCTCGTAAACTAACCCATGATAGAAATCTCTGTCTCCTTGCAAGTGACAAGCTTCATTGGCAAGAAAAGAAAAAATAAATCGAACTCTTCAACTTACATAATAAAGATCCAAAGACCTCAACGAGAAAGGAGAAATGTGGGGTCCAAATATTAGTTTTCATTTGATTACTAATTGAGTTCCAATAATTTTTTATCATATAGTTATAGTTTCATCTGATTTTAGTTAGATCTCTGTAGTTTTTTGTCATCAAATTCTTACAGTTTCACTTTTTTTACCACCTAAAACTGTAGAAATTTGATTAAAAATCAAGTAAAACGGTTAGCATGCACTTGATAAACAGGAAAACAACTATAGCAACCTAATTACGACCCTAATCCTGAATATAAGATCTAATTGACTAATTTAAAAAACATAATGAAGTTAAACATTATTATCTCTACTCCTAAATATAAACCTAGTTTGCAGTGTGAATTGCACTACATACTAGGTCTTACATTTAGGACCAAGGTAGTACTTAATTATAGCATATGTTAATAATATTTTTAAAATACTTATATGTATTATTAGATTATATATCAGCTTATAAGCTGAGTAAATTAAATTAGTTTGAAGAAAAATGATAAATATAATACTTTAAAATAATTTATATAACTTTTTAAAGCTTTCCAAATTAGTTAATTGGGTCATATGTTAAGGATTAGGTGTAGTATAACACACACATATATGTACACTAAATTGAGTTTGTAAAAAACTCTGATATTATTTTCTTGCTATATTCAACACTCTAATCTTATTTATAATCCATCCAGCATACTAATATTATTTTTTTGGTGGTTCCAATATCTTATCTTATTTAAAGTGCAATGTGCATCCTAAATTATAAAATAAGATTAGAGTGACGATGTAACTGAAAAAATAATATTAGGATGATGGATGCACCAGTAAAATAATATCAGGTTGCTAAATATACTATAAATAAAATTAAAATATTAGATACACTTGAAAATAATACCAAAGTATTGGATGCTACTTTGCCCAAAAAAACAAAACTAGATGTCTTTTAAGCTATGAAATTCTCCAACTTTTTGTCTTGCTTGATCTATGAAAATTTTAATTTTCAACATAATTACAAATAGGAATTTGGAGTATCAACTTGCATGCATGGTCCGGAGTAGTATTAACTTGCATATTAAACTAAACAATTATTTTCAAAATATATATTTTAATTAAAATATAACTTTAAAAGAAAACAGAGATACATACACTTATATGGGTATGTAGAAGGATTTGATATGAAAACCAAAATGTATATAGTGTGTTGGGTTGGATAGCATTAAAAATATAGAAAAATTTCTCCGCATAATTTCCTAAGCAACTTGGCCAGATTAATCCTCCAATTACCATGCCTTTTTTCTAATAAGAAAGACATTTGAGAACATTCAAAAGGCAACCAAGTTTGACCCACAAATTAATGAGGTCCAAGTATATTATTTATGTAGAACCCCCAATTGTCTGAGTTGACTCGATCGTATAGCCAACCAAGTTTGCTTTTGAATTGGATGAGATAGGTAAGGAATTGGAGAGCTATCCCACGAAACACGTTCGTGGGAAGAAAATAAATAGAGAATGAATAATTAAATAGACATCATGTCTCAACTTCAAATTTTAAAATTTAAATTTAGAAGTATTTTATCATATTATATATTTATTATTAAATTCAATCCATCTGATTGAGACTTTTAATATATCAATTCCCATTGATTAGGAAATAGATATATACGTCCTAACAAGTTGTTTCATAAGGAAAATGTGTATCCAAAAACTCCACTTAAAAACGCGAGTTGGTTGTTGACTCAACCAAATCCACATTCTTGGGTATAAGAAACAAGCTGACTAGCTTTTAGACTTGTCCTCCTCAGGCTCTTAATGTAAAACTAAATTACAGTATACTATAAAATGAGTCTTATATTTAAAATTAAATGAGTATATGCTTTAGCAGAGACTTAACTTGGTTTTGGAGTAGCTTAAATCAAAATTCTTAGTGCGAGTAGGATGAGTTACATTATGAGGGCACAATAAGAAATTCAAACATGATCAAAGTTGATGGTTGCATTTATTAATTATTTTAAAAAAACACTTAAAAAGGTTCAAACCCACGACGATTGATGGATGCATTTATTTCCAAAATCTCCACTTAACACGTGATTCATAGAAGCAAAAGGCCACTAACGCCCATATGCTCTCATATGTAAGAGGTGGCCGACCATAAATTCCAATCAAGTGAAAGTTCGAAATCACGCAGGTTGATTCTAATTTTTTTTCTATTCTTATTTTTAATAAAAAATAATAATTAAGTTTTACATGAAGTTAAATGTGCTGTTGTGTTGAAACAAAAAAAAAAAACAAAAAAGAAGAAAGAGTTTCAGATTTTGGAGTTTGCAACATAAGAGGCAAGTTTCCTAATTTGAAAGAGCTTCCATTGCAAGTCACAATTAATTTCCTAAATTTTTATACTTGGGTGGTAAGACTCCTACTTTCCTATTTCTACTTTCCTTTTTTTTTTTTATCTAGTTTTCTATTTTAAATTCCTTTCCTTTTCATATTACTTTCCTATTTTCTTTCTTCAAGTTTCCTTCTTTCTTTTGTTTCCTATTCCTTTTCCTTCCTTTTCATACTACTTGCCTAATTTCAGTTCTTTTGTTGCAAGGTACTCACTTTCCTAAAGTTTTCTCAAGGAAGTACCTTTCCTAATTACTTTGTTTCCTATTTTCCTTTACTTTCACAAACCTTATTTTCATTTTGCAATTCCTGCCTCCCATTTCCACCTTTTTTTTTCTATCCTTTTTTTTTCATCATAAACTTCTTCTCTCCTCAATTTTTCTCTTCCTTTCCTTCCATCCTCACATTTTGCCTATCCTTCTTCTTTCATTCTTCATCTTTATCTTTTCCCCTCTTTCACATAGTTGCTGGCTCTTACAATTTCTGGTTGTGAAGGTTACAACTTTCTAATATTGTCTCTTGGTTTTTGTTGAGTTTCAATCAAGAATACTATAGGAGACAAGCTCGAGTGGTAAAAGACAAGAGTGTTTTACTTTAATATAAAAGCCAAAGTTGAGAGAAACATGAGTAGTAGCACCAAATTGATTAAGTGGAACACACGAGCAGAGTGATGAGGTCCATTAATTTCTATTTCTTTTTTCTCTTTGCTTCAACTAACATCTCAGGTTGAAGATGAGCAGGAAAGAATCCAATAATGAAGAATTCAACACAGATATCAAAGTATTCATGAGGGCTATGAGAGATGAGTTTCTCAAACTCAAGATGGAAATGGAAGAGTTAAAGATATCCAAAACAGATAGTAGTGATGACGAGGTGATTAGATTTGGCTCATCAACTTCAAACAGCAGGAGCAAACATTCCAAAAATGACATGGCCATAATCGATCCAAAGATCAAGTATCCTACTTTCAAGGGTAATACCAATCCAAGATAATATCTTGATTGGGAGATGAAGTTCGAGCAGATTTTCAAATTGAATGAGTGGCTTGAAGAAAAAAAGGTAAAAATTAGTCTTCATTTCAGTTTTCTGACTATGCTACTATTTGGTGGGAAGATTTGCAGCTTAAGAGACGCCTTAAGGGCAAAGGTCCCCCTCGTACGTGAGAGAAGCTAAAGAAATTCATGCACAAGAAGTATGTTCCTAGTTTCTACTATCGAGAGCTTAATAGAAAGTTGCGATTGTTTAGCCAAGACTCTATGACAGTAGAAGAGTATGTACATGAGCTTGATCTTCTTAAGATGCATGCTGGAGTGCAAGAAGATGAAGAATCAAGCATGAGCAGAATTATTGATGGTCTGAGACCTGAAATTAGAGACAAAGTTGAGATGTACACTTTTGTTGATAAGGAGGAGTTGGTGCACAAAGCCATCAAGGTTGAAAAACAGTTTAAAGAGAAACACTCCAAATCCTCATCCTATGGTTGGAGGGACTCTAAACTAACCTCCAAGTGGAAGGATTCCAAGGCTAAGGATGCAGCAAGATTCACCCCTAAGGCCAAGGAGGAATTAAAGCCTAAGGGTAATGGTGGTGAGAAACTTGACTCTAAAACTTCTTCTACTAATAAAACCTCTTCTCTTTAATGTTTTAATGTCATGGAAAGGGGCATATTACTTCCAAATATCCCAATAAGAGAGCCATCATTATCAAAGACAATGGTGAGTATGACAGTGAACATTCTAGTGATAAAAGTGATGATGATATGCCCTCTCTTGGTGACTGACTCTGAATTAGAGATTGATGAAGCTGAACCTGTACGGGAGAAGCATTGGTGGCTAAGAAGAGCCTAAATAGGTTCATGTAAAGGAAGATGATGAGAAAGAGCAGCGAGAGCTTATCTTCCACACTAGGTATTTCATAAA
>NW_021636488.1:0-62908 GCF_004799145.2 Neltuma alba
CAGCGAACATGGCCATAACCATGATCTGTGCATACATGGTGGCCTATATCTAGATGATAGAAACTGTTCCAATGAAAAGATTCGATTTCGAAAGTTCAATTTTTGTATTAAAACTAGACGGCTAATTACGAGCTTCATCCAAATCCAGCAAGTTACAGCTCCAACCCAAAGTGATTGCTGAAGCACACTGTCAGCGTATTAGACCAATTCCCAGAAAACACCAATCAATATATAATTATTTAAATTAATTACTCCGTCACAGTCACTCTCAAAATGTTTTGGTCTAGGAAATGTGTCGTGCCTTCTAAGAAAAAGCATTAACGTAAGGAAAAATTTTCATGGACATGTACGTTTGTGGCCAGAGCTGCACACCCAGCAAATAATAAAACTATTACTATAATATAATTAAGATTGAGTGTTTAATAATCTCATCACATTCCTCCGCTCGATTGATACGTCGTCATAACAGCACAGGGGCACCACTAATAATTATGTGCTTTAATGTGAACATGCTTGTCATGTAATCATATCACTCCACCACTAATTAACCAAGAGTTTGAATGCTTATTTCAGGCGTTATAAACCATATCTAATTTATAATTTCAGCGACGTAAGAATTGTTTAGTAATGTGCGGCACAGCGAGGAAGGATTAGGTGGTGAAATTAAGATATCTCCCTTTAAAATGCGGAGGGCGTAATATAAGGAGAGGAAACCTAACCACGTCTTAATTTTCTCTGTTACTTTGATGTCAACCAATGGAACTATTAAAGCACCTTTGACAAAAGGCTTATATATATTTATTTATTTATATTATAGAGAGAGGTACGTGTAGTAGATATATATAATGGCATAATCCCAGTGGTGCATAGACGTGTAGGGTATCAGCTTCAGCGAGAAGACTTTGTAATTTAACGACCTGTTTTTCTGAAGGCTAATTAACCAGTCAACTTCTTGATGGAAAAAGAATCAAATCTCCAACCACTCATGATAGAAATAAGTACTAATCCTCTTTCTTCAACTCATTCAAAATATTTCAAAACTTGCAACAACAAAAGAATATTGGAACTGTTGGTATTTCCAGCTAATATTGTCATATAAATCCGTCCACAATCATTTCAAGCTTCCTTCTTTTCTCCAATCGAAGGTCCCGTTACTCGCGATTTTAATTTTTTTTCTTTTGGGGGGGGGGGGTCGCGCAGAATATGGGGATAATGCTGCTGTAAGTCGGGATATATAGATATTTGGCTTTGTGTGGTTCACTCTTCTGCTCTTGAATAATAGTATAGCTCAATTAAATCATTAATGGGGTTGCATTGCAGATAAATCTCTCCTTCAAAATATGGAACGAGAGGAGGGAAAGCTTTTTGCAAGAAACAATTCCTTCCAGTAGTAGGATTCTGATTCTGAATAACCAAACATTAATTAAGCATATATATAGGGCGATCACAAACTCTTAGATATCCCAGTAGTATAAAATATATATCTATAGACTGCATAGATATTCTAACTTTGGGATAAATTATTTTTATTCCAGCTAGCCAGTAGCCATTATCTTCTATATGAGCAATGACTCTCATGACTTTTAAGTATTTCACATATACATATGAAACAGATTTTGATTTGGAATATATACATTATTAAGATCAGGTTCAACTCAAAAAGGCCTATGTATAATACACCATCGTGGTCCTTTGATTGCATATGACTATGTATTCTGATTTTTTGTATTTCGATTATTTTGTTGTTTTCAGACCACATGCATATTCAGTTCAGGCTTGAGACCTTTATTTTTTAAAATCATAGACTTCTTCAATATGCTTTCCCCCCTCCCCGGGGTTTCATTTACGAGAAAATTCAGCCTTCAATCCACTTCGGCTTGCTGAAAGTTCACAATGACTAGAAAATTAAATGAAAGTGAAGGATGCCTCGCTCTTTACATTATTAAATTGTAATTCTCTGTTTGTGAAACTATTATTCCTGGATAGTTTGTTAACCATTATACAGATCCCCTCTGCAATATTTTTAACCTTCATGTAATTATATTCCCTGCTCATCCTAGGCAGTTTTATCCCGATCCTAGAAATGATCTGCAATGAAATGTCAGGAGTCTAGGCTACGCGATGAAATTAACAAAGACGGGAGAAAAAGTAAGAAGCAGGGAAAGCCAAATTTCAACTGGAAGACGCACTATTAAAATGATAATGACTTTTAAACTAACTCGATGAATTGTCCGAAAGCTGTATGTACAAAAACATGCATTAATATGCTCACATATACATGCATTAGTATGCTCACATATATATAGATGAATATATATATGTATGTACATAAAGAGAGAGACTTTAAAGTCTATATATGCAAGTATTGCGATAAGCAAACAATGAAGGCATACGTACGTACGTACTAGTTAACACACAGCATAATGCATATCTCAGATCCAGAAACGAAATACTAAGATAGCTCATGCGTAATAGGGTCCTCGAAAAATAGTTCAGACCAATAAGACGAGGAAATTCCTCCATAGCTAGAAGAGCTGCTGGTGGCATCTCCAACCAGAGGGGGCATAGATGGCAATATTGATGAAGATTCAAAATCAGGTGTCGTATGATCCCCTTGACTAATCATTGTAAAGTTTGTACCTTGACCCTGATCACTATTCAAACATGATTGGGAGCGGAAAGGGACTTGTGGTGGGTCTGGCATGTGAGATAACATGGTGGGGTGATGGTGGAGTGGTTGAGAAGCTAATGAGCCTGGATTATTCAACTGTGGGTAGTTCATACCTGGGTTCTCTTTCAAATCAGCCATTGAATTTAACAAATTGATAGTATCCATGCTTGTGGTGAAGCCATTTTGGTCGCAGGAGTTGGTGGTGTTCAAGGAAGTCGTGGGTTGGAGTAAGGAGTTTAAATATTGAAGCTTTGCCAACTGAACTGCCTCTGCTTGAAGTTTCACAGCCTGATCATCCCAAGCAGGAAGGTGGTGGTGATCCATAATGTCTGTCATGTTGACCAGAGCTAGCAGATACGGCAAGGTGGAAACAAGATCTGTTCGTGGCTGGTGGGTCATTGGATCAAAACCCATCTGAATTAACTTCTTCTTTAGATGTGTGTTCCAGAAATTCTTGATCTCGTTATCAGTCCTGCCCGGAAGATGGGATGCAATTGCCGACCATCTATATCAGAGGAAGCAAACGTATATAAGAGCATATATATGTCATAACAATTCAAATTTGAGCATAAAAAAAATTCACAGATAGATACTGAAGCAACATTGGAATGCACGAACAGATAAAAGGAAAGTCTTGGGTCATAATGTAGATCAAATTAAAGGTAAAATAAGAAGGAAGGGAAAACTTGGAAGTACTTGTTTCCAAGGATGGAATGGAGATGCAGTATGGTTTGCTCTTCTTCTTCAGAAAAATTGCCTCTCTTGATGTCAGGCCGTAAATAATTGGTCCACCTTAGCCTACAGCTTTTTCCACATCTATTCAGACCTGCAAATTTTTGTTCAGAGGAGGAAATGAGGGAGCGCTAAAAAGAGAGATGCAGAGAGATTTAGTTTAATTTGGATCAATACGTACACACACACACACACACATATATAACTAAGTGAGACAGACCTGCTAGCTTGGGAAGAGCTCTCCAACTTCCATGGCCATGTTTCTGAATGTACTGAACAAGCTTCTCATCTTCCTCCGGAGTCCATGGTCCTTTCTTGAGGCCATTCTCATCGCAGCAAGGGGATCTTCCCATTCTGTATATAGCTAGATTATCTCTCTCTAACTATTTACCACCAAATTAAACAAGGGGCTGGGGCGAACTATTTATATCCAATTACCTTCCTGCTTGCTTCTTGCCGTACGTCAATGACCTGCCTTTCAAAGTTATTTTATTTATTAAAGATATTAGGAAACTTCCATATGATTAATAAAGTACTGCGCAGTTTCACGCCTCCACAGCAATTGACAAGTATACCCATGGAAGCATTCATACAATTTCTTTGATAGAATAAATGAAATCACAAATATTTTGAGAAATATGCACTATTTTTTTTTGGACAACACAAACTTTAATTTAGATCACATATGTAATCCCCCGTTCACTAAACATACAAACGAAAAACCCGACTCAACTAACGACTCTTTCCACTATAATTCCAATTTTTTGTTTCCTACATTAATACACATATATGATTACCACGATAAAAAAAAAGAAGAAGATCCAAGTTAATAGTTGAAAACGCACCTAATGCTAGCATAAAAAATGGTACAAAATGATTTGCATATATAAAGCACGATAGACTCGCCAGCAGTCTGATCGTTCAATTTTCGTGATTTCTGATGCGAATCATGTGATGATCTAGCCATGCAAAATAAACTGAACAAATTGGTAATTGCAAGATGAATTTTTTATTAATCTAGCAATAAAGTATCAGTAACAGGACGAAGCTTTCACATCAGATTACGTAACACGTGGCGAATGAGCGCTTGTCGGCAGAACTTCTTCCATGCACGCAACGAGGCTGTTTTGTCCCATTCGTCATAATTTGCATGGCCTCGAATGACTCATTACGTCCTCTCTTCTTGGATTTCCTGCGGCCTTATTACATATTTTGGCAATTATTCATATTTAGGAGAATACCACGAAATTATTCGTATACAAGGGTATCGTAGGTCAACATGCATTCACACGAAGCATCTTACAAAAAATAAATTAATGCACGTAATTCAGACATTCACTTTAATTTTAAAATTAAATACTCAATTCACAATAATATATACTATAATTAATATATTTTAAGTATTTGATTATGCCAATGCATTTAATTAATGTACAAACAAATATTCCTTGCCAGTCATATACCTAGCTATATTTTTTGTTTGAATTGCTCCACTAATCTATCAACCTACCTATATATGTATATATACAGACGAAGATACATATATAGGGGGATGTGATATATATACATGCGTGCGTATTGTTTGTATCCGCATGTGCTGGTTACTCGAGGAGTAAATATATAACTGAATATCCAAACAGGTAAACTAAAAGATCTAAGGGAAGTCGTTGTAGATGAATAAAGTGCAGAGAGAGAAGGGTGGAGGTTAAAAAGTCAGAGGAAAGCCGAGGTAGTAGCTACTGCATAGTAGATCGATATTGGTTGATTTCACATTGTCTCTGAAAAAGACACAGAGGGATGTGACAGTTTTTGACTCGGAGGGTGGTGCAGTTGGAGACGTGAAGGAGAATTTGGTGCAGCAAACGCTCACATACAATATTTTCTTTTTCGTTATGACCTTTAAGACATTCTTCGCATGCACGGTTGAGAAAACATTGAACCTTTTCAATGGCATTTGTTGGTGTCTTGTCCTCAAGTTCCTTGTTCTCTTCCATGTCTTCTCTGCCATGGTATGGAATATGGATCCTCTTTCTTTTTAAATCAAATTCAAAAGCAGCATATATAAAATTAAACCAAAAAGGTTGTTGCTTGTTACAAGCCAAGTGTTTTATAAATTGTTGGATATTCTCGCTAGCAAAAGATCAAGTGAGACCCGAGTTAATTTATTCAATTAATGACAATAGCCAAGTTTCAATTAAACTAGCTAGCGGAAACATATTTATGTTTACATTTGGAACCCATCCTATCTTGCTTCACGGATAAGCTACGCATTTTCAAACCTAAAGTTTGATTTGATTGTTTAATCGTTTGGATCAGGCTTACATGTTGAACAGGGGAAATAAGTTAATTAGAGAGATCATTTTGCAACTGCGTCAAATCTTTCTTGTTGCTTGTTCATATGTAGTAAATCTTTTGTTGCCTCTATCGTCATTCTTAGAATTACATATAATTTGTTAGTTAACTGTTCATATACACAATATGTAGTTTAATTTGGTCCTTTGATTTGGCAAAGGCCTTGTCGGGGACCATGTCCTTGACTCCATGTGTACCGCTAAAAGGAGGCAGTGATGTAAGAACAACTTTGTAGTTTCAATATAATACTCCTCCGGTCCTTAATATAGGACTCAATTGTTGAGTTGGTTTTGGTCCTAAATATAAGATACACTTTTTATATTTATCAATTTTTTCTAAATTACTCCTATGGATACTCTTTCAACCATAATCAAGTAGAAGAGGGAGCTGGGAGGTATTAAGAAAGATAATTATAATATTTTAGAAAAAACGTGTTACATTTCTTATAATAAACTAATTTACCTAACTTCCTTAATCTAATCAAATTAGCTAAATGGGTCTTATATTAAAGACCGGAGGAGTATTATTTATCTTTGATTTCAGTGTAAGCTAAACAACTGATTTGCTTGCTCAAATGGGTTTCCAACAAATACATTAAAAAAGAACGGAGGACTTCAGGGTGGCTTACAAATGCGCTATGGTGGATATTTGTAGCCTGAACTAGAATTGGATCCCCTAAATTTTAATAAAAGAGAAATAAACGGCCCATATAAGCTATATATACATGAAAATCATTTTCTTTTAATGAAAATAAAGGATATATATATATATATATCTCTCGATATATACACGTAATAAACCGAAGCTCATCAGAGTGAACCGGTGAGGCAATAATAAGTACTGCTAGATGTCTTTTGAATGATGCAGTAGTAATGCAATGCCATTTTTCAGAGAAAAGGCTAGAAACTAGTAACTCTTAAACATTAAAAAAAAATCACGAAAAATACAAAAATACGGGACAAAAACGAAAAGCATACAATATATATAGAAGAAAGGCAAAAAAAATTCTTCTTATTTGAAGCTTATAACCATAATTAACGGTATTGTCTTTTTTTGGTGGAATAATTAAAGGCAAAATAATTTAGTTTGATGCTTATGGCCATTATTAATTATTACTACTACTGACATTATTATTATTATTATTATTATTATTATTATTATTATTATTATTATTATTATTATTATTATTATGTCACAGCAACTATACTCATACGAATTATTCTCTAATACTTACTTTCACATTATAATTCACTGCATGACTGAAACGTAATTTGTAAATTTCCGAATCAATTCCAGTTAAGGGAATTGAAATTGGAATTATGGCAGAGAGAGCTTTAAAGATTTTTCATGATTCAATTATCACAAACATCTGGAATTATAAATCATTAGATATGAGCCGGGGAGATCTTTGTTTCCATTATATACGAATCCCATCACAAGAAAAACATTTTATCCAAGTATGGATAAATTATTGATTTGCCTGATATACCAGAAGAATTCTAGGCGGCGTTCAAACTAGATTTTTCTTGAGAAAAAAATTAATTAAAGGAGACGTATCCTGCAAGATAAATATCATCTGTTAAAAAATAGAGGTTGCAGAGATAAAGGAGGGGAGCAGGTGTTGCATATTGTTGGGAGACAGACAAACGTGATGAACTTATATATACACTGCACAGCTGATATTATATATATATATATATATATGTTATATATGTGTGTGTGTTCACATATGTGTGTGCATGCGTGGCTGTAATAAAACAACGATCGATATCGTAGTTTTCCGGAGGCAGCCTTCTAAACTTGTGATTATTAGGTACTGTTTGGTATAATGGAAATAGAACAAAGGGGAGGGGAGGAGAGGAGATGGTTTTAAAATTTTAATAAAAAGAGGAAGTAATACGAAAGAATAATAAAAATTAATTAAAAACTTTTTTAATTTTTTAAATCGAGTTTATTAAATTCCCCCCTCTCTTCTCATTTTCTCTCATACCAAACAGACCCTTACGCTATGTTTGGTACGGGATTTTTGGAGGGGAGGGGAGGGGAGGGGAGTTGCTCCCCTCCCCTTGTTTGGCTGGTGTAATTTTTTAGGAGGGGAGGGGAGCCCCTCCCCTTCCCTCGTTTGGTTAAGATGTTTTTTAAAGAGGGGAGGGATTCTTCTCCCCTCCCCTTCCCTTCTAGCCTCCCCTCCAAAATTGGGGTTTTTTGAAGGGGAGATGAGAGATAATATTTTAATTCCTTATATACCCTTTTGATTTGTTAACCTCTAATTAGTCGTAAACATTTCTACATAAGAGAGTTTTTTTTAGCATTTAACAAGAGGTATTAAGATAATTGTCTCCAAAATTAGTGAGCATTTGTAAACTTTTTTTTCTCTTCTTCTAATTCCAAGAGGTTGTTGGTATTTTCTTTCACCTTCAAGGTCTTTTTCTGATTGAAATCTATCACTCGTGACTTTTTATCTTGATATTCTATAAGTGTGTGACTATGTCTTGTAAATCAAAATTGGTGAATTGTATTATATATATAGTTATATCTTAACAAAATAAAAAAGTGAGAAAATTCATTTAAATTTTATAATGTTAAAATAGTCAATTTTTTATTAGAAAAATATAGGTATTATTAAAATTGCTCCCTCCCCTCCCCATCCCCTCAATCCAAACAGGAGATCCTTACCTTCCTCCCCCTCCCCCCTTCCTCCTCCCTCCCCTCCCCTTTGTAGCTACCCCCCTTCCCTCCCCTCCCCTTCCCTTGATTAAAATCCCTCCCCTCCCCTTCCTTCCATCGAGCCAAACACAGCGTTGATGAAATGCGAGATGAGCTTGCGTTTGCTGCTGCAGGAGTTCCTTCATTTACATACGATTCATTACTTGTTCAACGCTTTCGTTGATAACCTAATCTTGACCAACCACACCAACTCTGTCCACTCTACTTTTCCATCCTCTTTTACCCTAATAGGTCTTACCAATATTGACTTCTACCCAACTCTCTTATATTTATTGGATAATCCCAAAATTGCATAAAATGTTGCCTTATACAATTCTCTGCATTTTTCCAGTTAGGAAAAAAAGAATGGGAGGACTCGATCAAATTTCAAAAGCAGACGCAGATCTTTGCGAGATGATGACGCGCTTTTCAAAATAGGGCCTGTAAAGATAACTAGTTGGACCTTTATCTTGATATATTCATGTATACGGTTTCTTATTAAAACCCAAACGGGCCTATTATGATTGATGGGGTGATATCCATGAACGACCACGCAATCCCTGTAAAATAGCCTGAACCTGTTCATATACAAGGCAATGTTCTCCTTCCACTCCACATATTTGAAATATGGTCCAACTTCAACTCTCCCACCTTGAGGTGGCCCAGAACCCACAGGCCCAGAAATCATCAGCAAATATTGACCACAGAGGGGTAGCAAAACGCGAGTGATATTTCAAGATGATCTTTTGGCCAACAGCTACTATACACAATGCACGTGCAGGTGGTGAGGGTTTACCTATGAGTTTAAAACATACTACTTCTTATTCTTAATATAAAAACTATTTAACTAATTTAAATACATTAAAAAATTAGTTAATTTAGTTATTTATATGAATATAAACCAAGTTTCATAAAGTACCATTAGATAGAAACTCCTTTGATATGCGTAATCAATGGGATACTTTAAAGAATGAATCATAAATTTGAGAGGTAAAATAAATTAGAATCTTAGGGTGTGTTGGTATGAGGGATTTGGAGGGAGGGGAGGGAAGGGGAGGGATTTTAATCATTTTTCCTTGTTTGGCAACACACAAATTTTAAGAGGGGAGGGAAAATTTTTTAAAATTTTCCCTCCCCTCCCTCCTCAACCTCCCCTCAAAATTGGGAGGATTTGGAGGGAAAGGGTAATACTTTGTCATGTTGTGACCATTATGTCCATATTTTGCCATGTTGTATCATTATGTCCATATTTTATCATGTTGTGACCATTATGCCCATATCTTAAATAAAATAAGAACAAAATTGTCCATATTAAAAATATTTTCCCCTACCCTCCCCTCTTTTTTATAAATCCAAACAAGATAAATTAAAATCCTTCCACTCTCCTCCCTTCCCCTTCCTTCCATTAAAATCCCTCCCCTCCCCTCCCTCTCATTGAGCCAAACATACCCTTAAGTTTAATATGAAATCTAATTTTTGTTTAACTCCTGTTAAGCTCAGACCCAGCCCAGTAGTAACATTTAAACGGTTGAACTCAGCAAAGAAAGGCCGACGAGGGAGCGGAGGGGGAGCGGAGCTGGAGCCTGCAGGTTGATCTGGATGAAACGACTAGGCCTTGAGTCGCAAGACTTTGTCAAGGGTCCGACCCGACCAGAGGTGGACCCACAGAAGCAGGAGGCAGTTAAGCACCAGCTCAGGCGTGGGGGATTGGTGAGTTAGTGTAATAAATAACTAACAATGCAGAAGAGTGTGGATGGCGGCAGCAAACGGCATTAATCACAATAACAAAGAAATTAGACGGACCGTTGAAACTGCATTTATAGCTCATGCTCGTAACCAATTCACAGTACTCTCCCCATGGCTGTCCTCTTCTTCACCTCTCACCTCACCCTAGGCTTTCTCCACCCCTCCTCCTCCTAATCCATCTTCTCATCATGGCAAACGACGCCGCCCTCAGAACCTCTCTTCTTTGGCTGGCGGCGGTTATATACTGCTGGTTGGCATATTCACTCACTCTCCAAAGAAGATGATCGTTACTTATGTTGTTGGAGCCGTGGGCATTGCCGCCCTTCTCTTGCCTGACTGGGATTACTTCGATCGCGATTTCTCCCGCTGGCCCTACCCTATTACTGCCGACGAGAGGGCTTCTCTTCTTTCTCACGGATCTGCTTTCGTCAGGTACCTTCTCTTTTTATTTCGCTCTCTCCTCTCTGCGTCTCGCTTTTATTCCTTTCCAAAGGATGCTCCATCAAGCTCCTTCTATATGTGCAGGTTTACCAGTTCTCCCCTGCGGCTGATTGGTTACGGTGCAATTTACGGATATGCTTTGCACAAATGGTGGGAGTATGTATCCGAGTAGTCAGTTTTGTTGCCCCTTTTTCTTACATTGTGTTGATCAGTTCAATTCGAAAGAAATTATATTAATTCTGTCTGCAGCTGCGGAAGAATGCTCTATTTATTTTCTTACAGAGTAGAAAATATAGCGGAAAAATCATGGTTACATTCCTTTTTCTTCCCTTTAAATCTTATCATTAGTAATGGTTAGTAAATGAGTAAATAGCGTTTCCTTCCAATTTATCCCTCCAGCCAAAGTCAATGCCAGAGTGCATACGATGCTTGCGTCCCGTTGCGAGGCATATGTATCTTTAATCTTGATGACCGGAACATTACATTGTCTGTTTGCCCTGTACTGGAATGATTCTTTCTTTCTTTCTTTATGGGCCAAGTAAAGTTGAATGTTTATTGGTAAGTGATAGTAAATGTGTAAGCTGCATGTTCTGGCAATGGGTAATTAACCTGTTTGGATCATTTTTTCCCCCAAATCTCGCCCTTCCGTTATTTTTGCTTAATTGAATTAAATTAAAGGATAAAAAATAATTTATTTTCGTTCATATGATTGTCATGTTGGATTTCTACATCCAATAAGCACATAATTTATTAAGTTAATATTATTACCGATTCTTCCAGTTTGATCAAATTTTAATTTTAACCTCTAATTTTAAATCATTAGTTTTGACTTGATCGGAATTTAAATATAAAGATCGAAATCAAAATTCATTAAAAATATAAAAACTATTTGTTAAACTCAAACTAAAATTTTATAAAACTATATATTGATCAGAGCCAACAATTCAAAGCTACAGAATTAAAACTAAAATTTAATCAAATTACAAAAACTAATAATAATATTAACTCCGGTTTATTCTAGTATACTTGCAAAGGCAACGCAAATCAAATAGAATGGAAGCGACAAGAAATGTTGAATTTCCGATGTAATCACAAGAAAAATACGTTAAATTACAGATGCGCTCCCCATCAGGAGCCCCGGGAAGGGAGTAATGAGTAATAGTTGAGGTTGGTTGACACGGTCCTCCACGAAATCAATCATACAAATTTCTCGAAGGCTCTGTGTCACAGCACTAAATCCTTAAGCGACATCACAACGCTACATAAAAGCATCCTTTTATTATTCATTCATGAATCGCGATCAGCGCCGAGCCCCCAAAAAGAAAGAATCCAAAGGGGAAAAATGGAGAAGGTAACGTCAATTGTGTTAGTGTTGGCTTTCCAGGGTGCTTTCGAATTCAGGATACCCCAATGGGCTGCCGCTGGCTTTTCCGTTGTCTGAGCAGCGGGGGCTTTCCCCTGGAGGAGGAGGCACACCAAACACCCAATCAAGGACGTTTAAATATTTGGACCTAAACACTTCCCTCTCCTGTGCGTAGCAGTGCATTATGATGGCTGTTGACAAGCTGAACACCACTACGTCAGCTCTCTTAATCTTTCTCGAATGCGGCACGTATCCTGCATCAGCCATGCATGAGAAGAAGCTCTCGATGGCCCGTGCTAGGCAGTACAACGCTATCTCTATTCGCCTGCTTTTCTTCTCAATGGCTAATGCAAGCCCAGCTGGGAACTGCACAAGAACGCAACCGCAACCTCTTTATATTTGGGAAAAACTGCAATTCCTATAGTTCCGAATTCTTTCGAGTTTTGAAAGAAAAAGGGATTTCAACTTGAATACCGTTCCGATGACCACCATTGGAATGTTGCACCTTTTGAATATCCTGAAGAGCAAGCACGTCCACATCCTGACATACAGTGGCAGCATCGGTCTCATGCATGTGAGAATTTCAACAAAATCCATGCCAGAGAGAAGCAACAATGAGGAAGGAGAATAAGTTCCCCCCCCCCCCCGGGGCGGGGGGTTGGGGGGACAGAGCTATCAAAAAGCAAGTACATGAAATCATCCGATGTAATTTCCTTAATGTACTACTTTCGTTGCATCTTACAGTCTTACACATGAAACCGAGGTCTAGCAATCAATACGACATCTTGTGGATCAAATCTAAAGTGAGAGGTACAAGAAATTCTAACTACGTATGAGTCTGCTTCACCCTTGTGTATACCAAAGATGTGAAAGAGTACAATACAACATCGATTATTTCTTCCATTAATTAAACATTTCATGCGAACTTGCAGAAGTTAAAATGTTCTAGCATATTGATTCACATTTGACATATCAGAAACATACTGTTTTAGAACTGTATGATACATCTGAGATAACACAACAGGAGAGAGGGTGATAGATAATTAGATGCTAACCAGGCAGTAGAGCAATACATAGACAGGAACAAACTTGATCTTGCAGTGCCAAACAGAACTTTGGCTAATATTGTGTTAGGGCTGCATATAAATATGTTGACAATAAGCAATAATTAACCAAAAAGAATATAGTCTCAAATATTGCGTATATGTCATTATTAAGCTCAGCTTGAAGCATAAGCCAAGGGATCTTTCTTTGGGGAAAAGAAAGGAGGAGTATTCAATTGGGAAAAATAATGAAGATATTATATTTTTCAAGGGCAAATTTGAGATGAAAGTAATTGTTCGGGGAATAAATCATTAATCCACTCCTTTTGTTATTTTCAATGCAAACAAAGTACGGGAAGGCCTGAACATGCTTTTTAGTCCACGCTAATGCATGAGATGAATGAAAAATTTTGAGTGGAAAAATAAGAAAATAGTAATTTTGAGAGTGCTTGGACAAATATCAAATGGGAAAATCTGTTTTCCATCGGAGCCTCTTCATTATAATCAGAGCCAATGTGCCATCAACATTGTACTTGCCCCTCACAGAAGGTACTATCAGATAGAAAGGAAAATATGTTTCATGAAATCTTCACAAAAGAAAACGTCAATATTAGATTGCTTACTAAGTATGTATACTAATTATATCACCTTTTTAAAAGTCCTTGTCTGTGAACTAATAGTGCAGGGATCAGATAAACTGGCAGATAAACTGGTAATGCTCTTTTGTAGGCTTGAAGGAGAAAAGAAAGAACATGCTCACCACACGACTGATTCCCATGAACAATCTGCAAGATGTTTGAAAATGACAACTTATCAAGTTGATATAAATCACCTGTTTTTCACCATGATGTAAGCAGTTACATGATGTATAAATCCAACTTAATTGATTTAAACAGAAATTGTTGAGCATATGATTGTTGTTCAACAAAAATCATTCCCGAGTCTCAAAGCCGTACTAAAAAGTATCAAAAGAAAAACTGCACGACAAATTGTAGACCATTAATTTTGAACATAAAAAGGAAATAAAAGAGAAAATAAAACAAAAGACAAAAATGTATACAACTTTACCAAATAGAGTCCACGAGTATACGAACTTATAGACACCATTACTAAATGCATCATACATGAATTCTCAGATTAAACAAATGAATCAGCAATTATCACAAGAGTGAAATTTCAAATGGATCGAATCAAGAATAAGAGTTGATGCCAAAGTTATGACATCAAGGATTAACTAGATTTGCAGGACAAGGAGAAACGTTGACATTGTTGCACTGATTGACATCTACATATCAAAAGTCTTAAAAAAAAATGCATATCCAACTTCCAAGATTTATAACTGTAATAGAACGACAGCTGTATTTCTTTTACTTTATATATTTCAATAGGAAATATTACCACACTGAAACATAATGAAAGAAGGAGGACAAAAATCATAAAACTTTTTCATACCGAGCAGGGGATTTTCATATCTGGATCAAGTTGCATCTCAACACCCATTGCCCTGTAGTGTTTCTCTATTGCTTCCAAATTAGTAAAAGGCAGGCCACTTGCTAACTCTTTCACACCTTGTAGGATAACAGGACCTTTTCCACCATGCTTATTGAGAAAGGACTTATATGAAGCAGGCAAACTCTCTTGCTTTAATATGTAAGAAGACCTAAAACAACATGTTAACCACTGCCCTTAACCGAACATACATTAATCAATATAAATAGAAAAAAAAAAAAGAGGGAGGAGGGAAGTGAAATATATACACTACCTAAAAACTACAGGGCATTGCCACAAATTCAAAAAGACAGGAACATTTATTAAAGGAGGACACAATGGAAAAGGTTGATTCATTAAGTACGCATAACCATGTTTAGGACGACAACGTACAATATCTGTGAAGAGGAGAGACACATAAGAAATATGTCACCGTGCTTCCATGTGAGAGGTTTACATACTCCCCCAAACCGTTCGCTCTTAATCCCACATCGTGATGCCAAGACAGCAGCACGCATAAGTATGTAAATAGCCAAGCTTGTATGTT
Organism: Neltuma alba; assembly: GCF_004799145.2. NCBI lineage: Eukaryota > Viridiplantae > Streptophyta > Magnoliopsida > Fabales > Fabaceae > Neltuma > Neltuma alba. The sequence goes on from NW_021636488.1 coordinate 15,090, forward strand.
GCGACTCTAAGCCAGTCAGAAGCATGGATGGGCCAGCAATCGCCCCTGCCAATAGAGCCCTCCATCTTGCTGTCCTGAACTAGAGTGATGGGAAAAGTACGAATAAGAAATACACAATTTCAAAACAAAACTTTTAAGTTTAAATATCGATAATTGGACAAAGATTGATCACACAGAATGAACAGAACATGCCTACGGTGACCTCCCAGAGCAACTATAATCTCATCCACAGACGCAAATGTTCCTGCAAAGCTTCCAAGAAAAAAGCCGTATCTCAGTGTTTCCTGTAAAGCCAGAACGATTGCTTCTCTGTTTGCTACCGCCGCCTCCTTCCTGTACCAAAAATGGAGAAACATAACACCCGTTGTTTCGGACATCAAGTGAGAGAAAGGCGAACATAGTAGGTAACCGAATAATAGAAACTATTATTCAGGTGTATATCTCGAATGCGATGACATTTTACCTCGGGGAGTTTAGTGTCCCTCTTCGTCGCAATCGACCTAAGATGGAGAACAGAGCAAGACCACCCTTAAGACCAGCTCCTATCGTGAAGCCCTTGGCCGAAGCAAGAATAATTCTCCGCAGCTTATCCCAATCCTTCAAGGGAATCGAATCGAAACTTAACAAGGACGAAGAGCTCAATGACGACGGAGAAAGATCGGATCTTCTAGAACGCGAACACACATCGCTGGAGCCACTGTCGTTATAGCGTAAACAATTACTCTCACTGGAACAGCATGAGCAGCAGCCGTCAGCTTCGGAGAACCCATCACCAGACGGCGGCATATCGGCGGTTCACGCAAAGCACTGAGTAAAGTTGAATTTGCCCCCCGGAAGCAAAATGGCGTGGTGGGAAGTTTTCTCAGAGCAAGTGCGAAAAGAATACGAGATTTAAAATAATTAAAAAACACAAACAAAAAGAAATATAAAATATAATAGTGTCCCACACATACAATTGACACGTGGCTCAGAACGCTGTGTGTGCCTAAGGTGCGAACTGCATAGTGTAGTTTGACAAATACCCAAAATTCAACCTAGCGTCTCATGCCATTTCCTACCACCGCCTGAAAGAACCGATTCAGAGGAATAGCAGCAAAGGATGCTGTGAGGGGCAAAGAGACAGACATCGTCTAGGAAAAGAGTCTTAGGGAATGGTCTTGTTGATTGAGTCAACCACCTGGCAAACTGATTCCTGCTTTGCCACTTCCATTGGAGCTTGATTGTCCAAGTGAATACCCACCATGGATGAGATGGTGAAGAGAGCAAGAGTGGAAAAATAGCGGAGACACGGTCTGATGGCTATTAAAAGAAAGAGAGGATAGGTGGATAAGCGCAACAAGAAGATGAGGAGGGAAACCGGGTGCTAGGATTTGGCTGCAAGTTCCAAGTGGGGTCATGTCCAAGCATGACAAGAGTTATGGGCGATGAGTGATGACTGTGGAGCTTTTCCGCTAGCTGGAATGGAAGCTTCAGTATAAAACGAAACACCCTGGTCAATTATGAGGTTACGCTGAATTGTGTACGGAGTGTGATTCCTTATTTTTTTCATAACCATCTTTCCAAATTCGGTTCTAATCATTTATTTATAATTATATTTAAAGTAAAAGGCTAAAACGCTAACGCCATATTTCTCATTGAAAAAAGCACCAAACCACAATTCGTTACGTAGACGCTACAACGGCAGCAATATTCTGCCACCCGATATGCTTGACGTCGTTGGCCGCGTTTATAATGGAATAAGGCGGGTTCAGTTACTGAGCAACAGGCACAACGTTCATGGCGGGGGAAGAGGTGACGTGGCAAAATCCAAGTGGCTCTCTCAGCGTAGACGGCTCGGATTTATCCTCAAACCTTGCCAAAAGTCACTCGTCAGCCTGTTGCACCCCCGCTACTTTCATACACCGTCATGCAGCGGACAGAAATCGTCCGACTGACTTCATGCATGTTTCTGTAACTGCTAACTACAGAGACACGCATTACTTTGAGCCTAAGGCATAGCTTATAAATGCTGCCCCATATATTCTTTGGCGTCCATTTCTAAATCAAGAACTCTCGGACCCGGGCATTTGCTGAGCGAGACAGGAACGGTCGGGGAAGAGTGAGGCTAAGGTTTCGTTTCGGGTTTGGTACCGATATTAAAAATGCAGAAGCTAGGACTAACGAGCTCGAAGAGTCTCGACAAATTCAAATCGCTGTATGGTCCTGCATCGGGAACTGCCAAGGCTTCGTCGTTCTCTTCGCGTCCTTCCACGGATTCCATCTCATTGGGAAGTTTTGCGAATCTGAAGCTCACTGCAGGTCTTGATCGAAATTTAGCTATATTATCCTGAATCCTGATTTTCTCGGTCTTTCTTGTGGATGAAGATTTTATCTCGAGTTTCGATTTCAATTTGGTCTTGTTTCAACTATTTCCTCTTGAGCAGAGAAACTGGTGAAAGAGCAAGCTTCAGTGAAGACTGATCTGGAAATTGCGGTATAATATAATATTCTTTGTGCGTAATCCATTGCGCAAAACGCACGCACGTCACGATTTCTGGTTTTTGTGGCTTCCTTTCACTACTCAGAGAAATGTTCCTTCTCACTGCTGCTGTGCAGAATACTAAACTAAAGAAGTCATTGGAGCATGTTCATGCTTTAGAAGAAAAACTTCGGCATGCTTTTAACGAAAATGCCAAACTCAAGGTCAAGCAGAAAGAAGATGAAAAACTGTGGAAAGGATTGGAGTCTAAGTTCTCGTCAACGAAGACACTGTGTGATCAACTTACCGAGACAATGCAGCAGCTCTCAGGTCTAGTTCAGGCTGGTAAGACTTTTTCTCGCTTTTTCCATTTTACTTGCATTTGATGGCTTTATTTTAAAGCCATAGTTATCAATCATGGACTTTGAATCAGTGACCAGTCTATTCTTTCTGTAATGCTGTTATAGCTGAGAAAGATAAGGAGATATTGGAAGTTAAACTTTCTGCAAGTTCAGAAGCTCTTGATAGTTTAAATAAGCATATGGATGATCTATCTCTGAAGCTAGATTCTGCGGAGGAAACAATTAGAACTCGTAAGTTCCTCGTTGTTGACATTTTGTTTTATTTTTTAATTTTTAATCAGTTACTTTGAAATAAAGATGATTAATTTGTTATATCTACGTAAGTGTAGGGTTGTTATTACCGCATTAAGTTTACTGGAGAGCTCTGAGTATTGAACTGAACATCAATATTATATGTATTTGTTTTGGATCTTTATTATAGGTAACAAGGAGATAGAAGAGCTCAAATTCGAGTCAGTAGAAAAGGACAAGGTTCATAGAGATGATCAGACTAGGTCTGCAAATCTCTTAAAGGAGAAAGGTGATTTAGCTTTTCGATATTGTAAACTTGACAAATTAAGTTGGCAAATGACAATTGGTAATAATTCTGCTGACTTGTCTTGAGTGGCCTATTCCAAGGCATGTTCGAGAGAATGATATGATTCAGTAGTTTGAGATTATGTAGGTTATAGAGTGCATTTTTTGCCTTTATCTTCACATCTTTAGTTCTGAAGAACACTACCAAGGTTTCTGCAATGTAGTTATCAAGTAACGTTATTTTGTTTGTTCATGTCGTGTATTAAGATTGGAAGGTTCATATATTTTTAATATTATATGTCATGTATCAGTTTTGACATCTACCCTCTGATGTGGTAAATGGATGGAGTAACTTGCAACTCATTATGATTTTTGTGTGAAACATGAATTTGCATGCAGATAATATGATCAAGAATTTAGATGAAACTTTAGCAGCTAGCAAAATGGCTTCAGAGAGTTTGAATTCAAAGTTGGGAGAGGTGCAACTTCAGTTAGAAGTCAAAGAAGATGAAATTACTCATCACATAACCGCTGAGGAAAAACTGAAAAAAGAAACGGGCGATCTTCAATTGTGTAATGCTGAGATTACTGAAAAACTCGACTTGTCACTTCAGGAATTCAAAAACCTAGATGAACTGGTTCAAGCCCTGGCTGGAAATGTGGTTGGATTAGACAAAGAAAGCTTGAACGTTTTGAGCAAGTTTAATGAACTAAGTTGTCTCTATGATTCTTGCTTCCATTTGGTCCTGCAGGAACGAGATGCCTTATCTAAGCATGCTCAAGCTCAATATGATGAGCTTCATAATAAATTCTTGAGCTTGAGATCAGAAAAAGATGCAATTCAGTTGATAAATCATGAATTAAACAATAAAGTGACTGAACTTCGGGAAGTTCTGGAAGCAACGGCAACCCGGCATGCAGATATCTGCCGATTAGATGCTGAAAGAATCCAGTGTCTGGAGTCAGAAGCTCAAACTTTAATCTTAAAGAAGGAAGAAGCTGAGCTATCGATTTCCAAATTAGAGGAGAGAGTTGAATTTTTCTCAGATAGTCTAGATCATTAGAGACCCAGATGGCATGTCTGCTTAATCTTCCTTAATTAGTGGCAAGAAAAAAATCTTCCTTAATTATTGTCTTTTATCATACCATGTCACGTTCCTTATCCAAGAATCTAATACCATGCAGCAAGGTTTATTGCTGAAGCTTTCAGCATTGGAAAATGAAAGCAAAGAAAATTCAGAGAGTTTGCAGGAAGAAATATTGAGGAAATCAGAGGAAATAGACAGTTTGAAAAAGGAAGTTGTAAAACTTGAGCAGCATGCAGATTTTCTGGAGAAACAAGTAGGCCAAGTTAATAATGTCTTAGAGGACAAAGAACAGCTCATTTTGCAGTACAAGGAGCAAGAAAAGAAGCTGGAAGATCAGATCTCTGAGGTCTTGGAACAAACATCTAGTACCCATTTCTTTTGTTCCTACAGGTTTTTCTGGACTTTAGTTTCTGACTTTCTGTTGGTCACTGCAGAATCAGTCATCATTGGCTGCTATTGAAAGTAAACTTATAGAAGCTAAGAAGCAATATGATCTAATGGTAGAGAGCAAGCAGTCAGAATTATCAAGGCATTTGAAAGAAATTTCTCAGAGAAATGATCAGGTGTGATTGATAATCAGTTACCTTCCATAAATCCTTTATATATTATGAATTGCGCTTCAGCTGTTTTCTAACAATCACAGCACTTAGCAGGCTATTAATGACATTAAGAGGAGGTATGAGTTGGAGAAGATGGAAATTGTCAACATGGAAAAAGAAAAGGTTAGATGCAACATATTTATGATGATGCCACATTTATCCACTCGAAACGTTCTTCATCATTTGAATCTTCAGGCTGATAAGGCGATTGCAGAAATAGAGGGAAGATGCGACAAAAAACTTGCGGATTGCAAAGAAGAATCAAGGCAACAGTTGGTGCGCATTCAGGAGGAACATGCTGCACTGGTATGCATAAAATAATGTAAAAAGAATGGAGAGTAATTTTAGCTGTCGACCATTATTATCATCAAAGTGGTAGTATGGCATCGGGCCTTGCATTCAATGGGATTGTATATGGTCTGATTTTTCTTCAACTGTTTCAGGCACCGTTACAATTTCATAATCCGTGCTGCTTTTACAAATTCATTTTCTTTGGGATAAGTAATTAATCAGCCACTTATATTCTAAATCTGTGCAAGCCATTAATCTCCTGCGATGATTCATTCAGAACATGGTAGTTTACTTATTTATGCTCGCATTATTTTGGCATCACACTAATTCTTTGGCGGCTATTCACCTCTTGTAAGATTATCATCGCATCAGTAATCTTCCTTGGCAAGTGTATTCAAAATTAAGTTGAAAAATGGAGCATCCTGATGAAATAGTTTCCTGCTCCACATGCAGGTTAGTCAAATACAGCAGGAGCACAACAAGAAACAACTAGATCTTCTAGCTGAACACAATGAGAAACTTAAGCATGTCCAACTGCAAGCTGAAAATGAACTGAGAGAGGTTCGTTAATATATTACTATATGTACAGGACTACGCTATGACTTCTGGATGACATTTATTTCACCTGACATGAAGTTTCTTTTCTATAGAAAACATTGTTCCTGAGGAATGAGCATGAAGCTCAGATGAAATCGTTGAGGTGTGAACTTGAAGATGAGTGTCAGAAGCTGCAAGAAGAGTTGCATATCCAAAAATCAAAAGTATGCATTACCTGAGCAATTAAAATAATTCTTTTTCTTTTTTGCACTATGTCTAAATTTGTCCAAAATATATGGCAGGAAGATAGGCAAAGGGCTTTATTGCAATTGCAGTGGAAAGTGATGAGTGACAAACCAAAAGAGGACCAAGAAGTGAATTCAAAACAGGTTGGCTTGTCTTACCAGAACTTATGTGCATCTGTCTTCCTATCTCGTCTATGTTGTGTAGATTTTTCACGAGATAAAAAATATTTTGTCTTTCAGATTGCTTATGTATCTTGTAAGACTTAATATTGCTTCCGTTTTAGTCCCAAGCTATTATATTATATCAATCTAACATGATGTGGAAGGATAACAAAATATGATCTTGTAGCTCAGATTATCAAAACCAGCTTGCAATGCAACTTAATCATGCAATGTTTACTGCTTTTGTGCTTATAGAATTTATATTAATTGATTAAATTGGACTACGATATGTACATAAAGCTAACTTGAAATCCTCGTCATTTGTGTAAGTAGGATAACACTTAGTTATATTGTGATAGGTTTACCCTGCTTCCTCAATTAAGAGGAGGAGCTCTCGTGGTGGCCAACATAGTCAGCAAGCATTAGTAAGAATGGAGTCAGAAGAAAAAAGGAGTTTACTTATTTCTTAACTTATGACATGTAAATATTATGTTGACTCATCACCTACTTTGTTTTGTATTTCTGTACTTTTGACAGGACCCTCCTTTCCTTGAAGTAACACAAACACCGGTGTCAAAATTGTTGCAGAAAGTGGAGAATGCAAAGGCAGGAAGTACGATGAGCATTCCTAAGCATCATAGAAAGGTGGATTACTTCCCTATAAACTTCAAATAAAAACGGATACTGTTGAAGGGAGAGGGTCATACCCCATTATGTGGCTATTAGGGTTTCTAAAGTATATTAGTTAATTGTCATTGAGAATATTTTGTTTTGATATCTATTTTCTAGATGCTAGATGACGTAGAGTTAGGAAGAGATTCTCATATCTGTAGACATGAATTATCCTATCTATTGTACTGATTTCACACTAAATAATGAACCAGTGACTGCCGCAAAAGTCTCTGGTTTTCATCATCACAATCTACAGATGCCCTTGCTGCAATGAGCTAGGGCATGAGAAGTATTGCGGTGCTATTAATCAATTTATGATGGTCGGAGGTTAGTGGCTTATAATATACACTTGATGTACAGGTAACTCACCATGAATATGAAGTTGAGACTTCCAATGGAAGAACCGTTACAAAGCGAAGAAAAACAAGAAGTACTGTCATGTTTGAGGCATGTATCTAATTCTCTAAAATTGCTATCAAACCTACGACGATGTACATGAACTATAATGTTATATGAAATGGCTAGGTTTTGGAGTAGAGTACAGACTTTTTACAAGCTTAACGATGTTTTGTTCTTCTCTTTAATAGGATCCGAGAAAGCACAAGATACAAACACCAAAAGCAAATATGCCTGGGAGTTTTGTGAAGGTAATCAAATCGTCAACTTGAATTTCCTTTTATTTGGACATTGTTTATGCATATCATGATTATTTCAAAACATCTAGTTGCAAAGCTCTCATGACTTTGGGTTGTAAATTCAGCATCAAATTAATTCTTTCTCTGCCTTGCACCAACATTTTCATCTTCATATTCACTTTACTGGCCACCAGAAATGGCGCTGGTTAGGAGCATTGATGGTCATCAGTTTTGTGACTATTTTAAGTACTACTCTACTTTGGATTTATTTCCTTGTAAATTATTTTTTGTGGGATAATTTTTTTTATCATTTTCTGAGAAGAACAATAATTTTAACATGTATGTCCAATTATTTTGTGCTATTTGGTTGAGAATATCTGAGCTATTACATAATATTTTATTTTCATTCTCTGAGCAGACCACAAAGGGAGGAGGACATACTCCTCCTTCAAATATTGGTGATTTGTTTTCAGAAGGTTCTCTAAATCCCTATGCGGACGACCCATATGCATTTGATTAGAGGTATTTATATTCAATAACACGATGTAAATTCTGGTTTTAATAATTCTCTGAATTTACTCTATTGAGTGGTTGGCACAAAGAAACTTTATTGGATGAATATAAACAAAATCTTACTATAAGAAAGAAACAACAAACTTCTCAAGTCAAATCCCAATGCTTGATAACGACAAGGTCAATTGAATCTAAGGATAAAATACTTTCAAACTTGAAATCTTATATAATAAAAACGCAATGCCCACGATGATCTTGAACTTATAAATTAAAACTATTAGATGTATAGTGAGCTGACTAGTCTGCAGCTCTCACTCAGAACCACGAGAAAAACACTACAAAGTTCTTAAATGTCAATTTTATATGAGCATTTGTTTGTTAGTGTCACATTATATATAATTCAAAGGTTCATTGGATAGTCAGAGCTAATTACCTGATCAATCATTTAATGATTTCACATTTTCCATGTTAATATATTTTTGTTCTTTTATCTCGACGCTATTGTTCCAGGCTTTCGGCAGTAGCACCCAACCAAATATTAGCCCTCATTCTCTGCAGTACAGAGCAGATCATCCCAACCAAGCACGATTGGTTTGCATGACACTATTGTAATTTTGCTGATTGCCAACTACGATGGGTTTGGTTCTTCGGTTGTCAGGTGCATTTAATCCATATTTTGATTGGCCTATTGCGTGGGAACTGGGGAAGTATTATTACGTAATTTGTTTCTTAAGGTCATGAAACGAATGTCCCTGGATTTGACATGGCTCGTATACTATATCAATCTCTGAGCTTTGCCTCCTCTGGATATAGCTGAATGTACAGTGACCCCTAGTCACATGAAGTGTGTTTCAAGAAGTCGATCTCCTTTCTCATCTGGATTTAGATGTATGTACTATTCAAATTTAGTTTTATTTTAAGATTCAAACAGATCTTCATCCACATGCTTAATTCACCCCGTACCCTTTTATCCTTCAAGCCTATTTTTGTTTGTGAGGAGTGACACTGATGACAGGGTTGACCATTGAATTGATAGTGTCGTTGAAGTCGCATAAAAGATTGTGTAACTTCAGTGCATCTAACTCTACTGACATGGAAAGTTGCATTCATCAACCGACGCATTCAATAGTTGTAGCTGTTCCCTAGAAAAAGAAGTTCCAGCTGACGTGGGGGCTCTAGCATCCAAAATGAGTTTGGGATGTGGTTGATTCATAGAAGTTATGATTTGTGATTTTAAGTCGGGATGCATGATTGTAATCTTTTCATACTACCGTTATAAAAGCTGGTTAACTAATTTAAAAAGATTAATGAAATAAATTAAATTAATTATTTGTGATAAATAGATATTGTCTTTCTTAAATTATCTTTGTTAATTAAGTGTATTAGTTAGAACTATTATTGTTAGAAGGATTATTTTTAAAAAAAATAAATTAAAATCTTATATTTATAATAAAATAAAAGCTAAATGAGATTTTATTTTAAGTACGGAGGTACTATTAACTTCTTAAAACGATCCTCAAAGCGTTCCTTGACTCAGTTGACTATTTCTACAGTCTGCCCCTTCCCACTCTCTTTGCTTTCGACCCAATAATCTGCAGCCGCCACGAGCTGCCACGTGGCAACCTTTCTCTGAGAACCCGCTTGCATTCCCGCGCTGGCTGAGAACGTGCGCATCAATATCATCACTTTTGTGTTTAACGATGGCGTTTTGGCGTCAACGGTCATTCGTTTTAAAAATATTCGCCTGTTGGACGCCGGTCGGCTCAGACAGGCTACGGAAACTGGGGCGAAGTGAGGGAATAATATTCGGCTGATCGCCAACAACCCCCAAAAATTTCATTTTCGAGGGAGATTCCTCTCTTTGTTCGCTCGATTCCAATTTTTCCTACTTCGAAATTTGGTCAATTCTCTTTCTCCAAGTTGTGGTGTACCTGCAGTCCTGGAGTTCAAATGGATTTTACAGAAACCAAGAGCTACGGTTGCAAAGTCAACGTTACTCTTCGTTCAACTATGCCAGTTGTGGGCTGCGAAATTAATCCGTCCGTGTCGGTCATATTGGAAGGGCCACTTCCAGTTCCATTTCACTCCTGTTCTGTCAATTTTAAATGGTAGTTTTTCTTTCTTTTATTTCTTTGAAGTTTTAGTTGATACTGAAACGAATAAACTCGGTAGAATTTAGACCAGTGCGTCACTGCCTAATTCCAAACACCCCCCGGGCGAAAAACACGCATGGTTACCAAACTGGAATTTGGCATGTACATTGGATTTAGTATGTTCCAAAGTTGCATAAGGTATGGTTCCATCGAATGCAAGTATTTCAACTATCGGTTACAAATCACACAAAAGTGAAAGATCCTGTTTATAAATAAGAGCATTGAATTGTATTGTTTAGTATCGACAGTTCGGAATCAGGCTACAAAAAAAAAATATATCGACAGTTCGGAAGACCTCCAGCCGCTGAAAACAAGAAAACAACACCGAACAAATTATAATCTCATGTTGATTAGTCGATTCTTTGAACTTGTGTGATATGTTTCTAAGATATCGGCTTTATTTTTAAGGAGTGAGTCCTGCAAATTAATTAGGTAGAGAAAAGGTCTCACGAATTATGTTTGAAGGATATAATCTCGTCAATGTCAATTCAATTTTCTCTTCTATTAGGGTTTGTTGGTAATTTGTCTATTTCATTGCAGTCTCCTGTCAATAGGCCCTGTAAAGGCAACGTGCTTATGCACATGCCCTCGAGACTCTGTTGTGGTTGTGTTAAAGCTTGAAGTTAATATTTCATATACAATGATAATTTACCAAGGCATCAAATAATTTTATTAACATGGACTCCTGAATTATATTTACCAGCCTAACCTGATTATCTATCATGCTCTTGATCTTGCTTAACCTGAAAATATTAAACCTCCGTATTTCTAGGTATAAAGAAGCAAAGATTTGCTCCATACATGATGATATGTTGGCTACCATTCAATGCGTGTCTTGTGTTAAATTGAACATCCCGAGGAAAGAGAGTTACCATTGCTCCACAAAATGCTTGCTGAATTCATGGCAAGCACATCAGCAGCGCCATCATTTTGAAACTGAAAGGAGGACCTTAACTGGTGAAGCACAAACGATGAGAAAGCTTAGAAGTTGTGGCTCTTGGCTAGAGTTTGGTAGTGAATGTTTGACTGATGAGGCAGCAATGGTGGATGGAGGAGGAAAAGATTGGTTTTTGGTTAGTTGTTCAAAAAGTTATGTGCCTGAAGTGGATGATGTTGGATCCATTTTGAAGCTGGATTGTGTAGCTGTTGACCTTTTGACAAATACTGCTTTGTCCGAACTAAATGAAACAATGACTAACCCTGTAATCGAATTTCCTGTGGCTCAGCCTCGCTCTATGGTTCCAATTCCACTTCTGGATGAATCTTCAAGTTTGTGTTCCACATCCTTAAACGATTTTACTTTTAGCATTCTTTCCTATAACATACTGTCTGACATTTACACTTACCAAAAGTATCACAACTGCCCCACATGGGCTCTTGTATGGGAATACCGCCGTCACAATTTGCTCCGTGAAATCATTAAATATAATGCAGATATCATTTGTCTTCAAGAGGTTGGCACTTTTGTCTTGCTACCTGTGCTTTGTTGCTTTAACCTGTATTTTGGCTTCAATGTAAATTTTGCTGTAATCCAGTCCTGTCCGTTATGCAGGTACAGAGTGATCATTTTGAAAATTTCTTTAAATCTAAGTTGACAGAAGAAGGATACATGGCTATATACAAGAAAAAAAACAACGAGGTAGGTCACCCTCACTTGTGTGTGTTTTGCACACACAATTGTTAAATGATCAGATAGGGTGGAAATGATGCTGAAATTTTAACAGATCATAGAATCTGGTGCATTCATGTCATTTGGAATTTTAATCTATCAAAGAAACAAATCTTTTTCAACAATCTAAGTTGTCGCTACATGCATCAATTTCTACTGATGTCTCAAAAACTGTTAAAAGTACGTGTAATGTACAATAGCTATTATAATTCTTACAAATGAATTATGAGATTTGGTTCATGGCGTACAGATTTATCAAGAGTTGGAATAAGGAAGAAAGGCTTGGTAAAAATAAATGGTTGTGTGTATGGTCATTATTTGTACTTCTTGTGAACCAACTGACATGAAGATGAGCTTACATGTCAGGAGTGACTGTAGGTTTGTTGAGATCATTTTTTATTCGTTTTTTGGCTTAATCTAAGGATATCTAATAAAACAGAGAAGTTTGCTTTCTGATTTTTGTAGTGGAAAACTACCTCTTTCTGGGTTTGTTTTTAGCCCTGTCATGTTACATGATGTATTGTATTGTACTGCGAATATTTTTATTTCAGAATGAATGGATTGGATTTGCATATTCAACTCGTTGGAGAGGGAGAACAACAGGGATAAGGATGTCTAATGGATGATTTTTAAAGTGGAAATGCATACTTTTGTCATTGTGAAGATCGCAAACTTAGAAGACTTAGTGCCGCTTCCAACTGCATTTAAAGTTATCAATGTTGTATTAAATGCATTGCAGGTTTACACTGGGAATCAACTTGTGACTGATGGGTGCGCAACTTTTTACCGGAGGCATCTCTTTAAAGAAGTTGAGAAACATGAGGTAAGAAGCGCTGGATTGTTCATTTCTTTAAAACTTAATTTGATTATTTTTTCTTCTTCTTCTTCTTTCTTCAGGTTGAATTTATTAAGAAAACATCACCTGTAGTTGAAGCACTGGAACCTGATCTAAGGAGTGAAGCTAGTAAACACCTCATGAAGGTAGAAGTTCCTCACGGGCTCCCTTTTTGCTCTCTATTTTATCTCTTTGGCTTTTCCTTATTATTCTTGGTATTGAATCTGACTTATCATCCGAAAGGGTCCCTTGGTTTTGGATTTGGCAGAATAATGCTATTAATTTTCAAGTTCATTCTAGAAGTACTCAAGAAAAACTCATAAAACTCTATGATTTCCTTTTTTCCTATGGACTTTTTTATCAGTATTTTATATTTCCAGTCCGATTTTTTTTTTAACCGAAAATAATGGAGACCTTAGTCAATTTCATATAGCTTCCAGAAGAAGATTTGTTGTTAGAAAGCTATCCACAAATAGATATGTCTTTCAGTGAGAGAAGGGGCCGATGGAATTTGAGGACACTTACTAAGAGTCTAGTTTTTTACGTGATAAAATGTTAGCTTTCAGGGGGTTGTTAGTTAAGTGTAATGGGACTAAACTGTAAAATCTTTAGCCTCACATTGCTTTTTTCCCCCCTATTGCATAGCCGTTTGTTCGTTATAGATATAGTACAACCCGAACCTATATCTTTGTGGTTTCCGTATTCTCTCTCTCCTTTTTCATCAACATAATTCAACCAAAGAAAGAAGAAATGTAATTCTCTTTCAAATTATTTTTTCTGTTCCAAATAATCTGTTTGTGCTATATCCAGTCCCTTGTTTCTCATGATACGCTGTAACATTGTAGAAATTTTGGTATTGCAGGACAATGTAGCACTTGTTGTGATTTTGGGAACCTTGGAAAATAGCTGCACTAAATATGCAGCCCAATCTAGAATTTGTGTGGTACTGGATATATTATATTACCTGTTTTTCATTTCACTAATATTAATGGTCTGACTGCTGACACTTCATTTTGTTATGCATCCCTAGGTAAATGCACATATATGTTCAGATCCAAAACTCCCTGATGTGAAGTTATTTCAGGTGCTCATCATGGAGATTCATCCTCAAAAACCTTTATTGAATAATTTTATGAATTATCATAACTACTGTATCATCTTTTATTTCTTCGGGCAAAGGTTGTAACCCTAGTCAATGAGCTAGAGAAAATGCTGCAATCAGAAATACCTCTATTAATATGTGGAGATTTCAACTCTGTTCCCCAAAGGTTAGTGTCCAGCGAAACAACTTGCGACTAAACAACTTTTTTTTTTCCTGTTTAAATTATGTGAATGGAAGTAACACTAGAATCCAGAAGAACCTAAGCATTTTTTCCCAAAAGCCTATCTTGCTGGCTTTTTCTTAATGGTATTAATAGTTGTCATTACAATTGGCGTTACAGTGATCCCTACACTTTCATGGTTAATGGCAAAGTAGAAAGCAGTGAAAGTGTCGATCCGTATGGTGTATATCAGCATCTTAAGCTTGTTCATCGATTTTTACTCGTAAGTCTCGTGTTTTCACTCCCCATGGTTCCAATGTATCTCTGGACTCTTCTTTCCGAAGTTGAGTTTAATCCTTTACAGGCAAGTGCATATGCAAGTTTTGGTTTGGCGGCTGCAATGGACGAAAGACAGTTAGGGAAGTTTAACCAAAAAACCAGGGAGCCTGTATTAACCTTCCGCTCAAAACGATTCTCAAAAACCTTAGATTATATTTTTTATACAGGTATGCTATATATTTTTTATACGGGTATGCTAAACGCTCTGTTGAAATTATCAGTGTTAACCGGCCTATTTTTCCAATTTTACCCCTTTAATATTCTTCAGATACAATAAGCCACTATGGAAGAAGCAAGTTGTAAACTGCTAACAACTTTAGGACCCGTTTGGTAACATCAACAGTTAATTTTACTTTTTTCGTTCCCCCTAGTTATGCAACTTTGTTTAGGCTATTAAATGCATTTATTTACTTCTAGTTACCTCTTTTATTTCCTTTATTTCACAAGTGCGGTGTGTCTTCCTTTTGTTTTGGCCATCTCTAAATCTATAAGCACATTTTTGGAATAACATGACAATTTGAACACTCGACAACCCTGATTTTTCTGTTTTTCTTTCTTTAAGCATCACCATGGACTTCCAAATCAACCTGTCAAGTAAACAGGTCCTATTAGGCGAAAGAGAGAGAAACCAGAAGGATTAACTAACCAATTTCTCCGTCTAAATTTATAGGAAGCTGTACGGATGAAATTCTTCTAGCGTAATGTGATGCTACTCATGAGCTGCATGTATGGCTGGGATTGACTTTTAGATATCACATTGAGAGCTGTTCAAGGAACAAGAGGTTTAAAGGAACACGGAGGTGGAAAATTAGTAGTGATCTTTTTTATGGGGGATGATCTTGTTTAAAGGGAATGAGTTACCCTCGATGAAGTGAATAGGAAGAATAGATAATGCTCTGTCAGTGAACGATTATATGGCTATGTAGATAGTGGTAGCTTTTGAATCCTTCCCCCCCCCCCCATACTTGAAAATGTGTGTTGGTGTTTGATCTATGAGGAGGAATGGGCAAGGAGTAACTGTGTATGCTGTTATATTAGATATTATTTGGATAGATATAAAAAAGATCATGCCCTACTTTGGGCAGGACGTCTTTGGTCCAGTAGAAAATGAGTGTTGTCAGCGGATAGAATCGATTTCTTTCATTTGGGGTGGACTCTGTTCCACAAGTCTCTCATATTATGGTGAATTGTTTGGCATGCGATTCTTATTTTTCATCTTTTTTCCAAGAGATCTCAAGTCATGTATTGGTATGTAATATACTTTCCACTAATAAATGTCAGCTTTCGATTTTCTCGGACCACTTTTCATTGAGTTCCCTAAGTGGGACCTGCAAATTAATTCAAAGCATCGTTTGGTCACTACGTAAATATGTGCTTAATTGTATTTGGCACCTCTAAAGCACTTTAATAAGGTGTATTAAGAAATGAATCTACGGATTACCATGACTCTTATACATTAAAATTTGCACCATGGATATTCTCACACTTGGTTGTGCATGTTCACTTTAATGGAGCTGAGTTCTGGATTATGTTCCATGCTGAAACCATTTTATCATTGCTGACCTATTAAAAAAAATCCATCATTAACTGCATAAAATGCTTCTTGATAGTGAACAGTTTGGAGGTTGAAGCTGTGCTGGATCTTCTGGATCACGAAGATGTCGCTAACGGCCTTCCCTCACCCCTTTGGTCATCAGATCATATCGCTCTCATGTCGAGTTTCAGAATCCTACCCAAAAACAGTCCTGCAACTAGAAGCGAGCAAGAAGGCTCTGCAGAGCTATTGCCTTGAAGCGGTTGAAAGTAGATAGAAAAGTTATTAGCGTCGTGTTGTCAAAATAATATGGATCATTATAGTTCGACATCTTTTGTTCTTATCAATATATATATATCCTTCGCTATTTTTTCAATCGTCTGATTTATAGCCCCGTGAAATGGGGTTGATATCTTCTGGTTACCTAATAAAACTAAATCCAATTCATTGCTGTGCATTTTCTGGCAAGAATTCACTGTGAAGTTAAGTGTAATGAAAATATAAAATAATTACTGATGACATAAATATCAATATAATGGAATTATCATTGTTAGAGTGATTAAGTGCAATTTCTTGTGTTGAAATTTTAGATGAAGCGTTCCAAATATTGATGACTTGGTATTTCTAGCATCCAAAACGAGTTAGATGGTTAGAAAGCAGAGAATGTAAATGAGCTCGGGCCTTGAGGCTTCACTAGCATTCAATTTGCCTTAAAGGGCGATGGAAATGTACAAAATACGTGACCCATGTCACAGATTTTCATCTGCTCTCATTATATTCTGTATTCACCTTTGAGGCTCAGTGACCATCTTAGTCAATAGGTGAAATTCATAGCCTCACTTTGAATTATTCTTCAGTTATGAGAATCCTAGGGAACTTTGGTTTGCAATATATGGTGTTTATTTATGCTTCTGTAAAAAACGGTTGAGTTTATAGAATCTTCTTTCGAGATTTCACTGATTATTATTGTTGCAGGAGCTTCGAACTACAGAAATACCATAGTAGGTGATTTGCTGGGGTGGAATTAAGAATTAAACTCACTTCATCGAAAGGATCTGTTACACTGTAATGGTTCAAACCTCAAACTGCAAAGTGGCCATTTTTAAGGAAACTGGTTGTTCATTCATGGTTACTAGTAAAGAAAACCACAACACAAAATTTCTGTCACCTTATGAAATACGCTGTTATGAGTGAAGGGGAATCAATTATCATCCATCATCCGAAAGAGTCAACTAAATTTCTGCTATTATCTGTCGGCATATAACTTGACTGGGTAATTTTTTGGATGATTGAGAAACGCTATATATACATAAGATACACTACGTTAGTTTCTTATCAGTCATCCATTCACCCTCACTCGAACAGTCAGATTTACTGTAGAAATGGAATAAGCATCACTTCACTGATGTGGAACTTCTTGTACTTAGAGAAATTGAAGATAACTAATGCCACGGACATGTTGGTCGAGCTAAAGCTGAGAACTGGCCGAGTCTAGCACAAGAGGCTGCACTTTCTCTTCAAGAATTTTGGAGGATTTTGGTCTGGAGGGTGCATGAATTTGCAGTTAGGGCAGGCCGGAGATGACATACGTAGCATTACTAACATGTGGCACCGCATGCAAACAGTGGCAACCATCTCCCTGTGGTCTCCCTCCGATGACATCCTCGACGAAGAAGAATGACTTATATCCCCTGAATCCTTCTTATGATCACTTGATTCAGTACCGTAAATATCATGAACTCTGAAACTTCTAGGTGGACCTGCATTCTGCTTCTTATTTATGCTGTAATTGTCTGCCTTGTTACTCTGTGATTGATCAAATGTCAAGTTCAGCTCAAGGTCTAAGCTTATTTGAGTAGAGGATGGGGGTGCAAGGCTATTCTTTGGGTCCTCTGGCGTGTTCATATTTATCCTTGGCTGCATTAAGAAGATCAAAGAGGTAAATTAATAATATGCATTATTTAGCTATGGATTCTAAAAAGTTTCACAATATATAAATACACACGTACACTGGGGTATGGCTGCTGATTATCTGATGTGGATTTCCTTTTCTCTGCCTCAGTTTGAGCGTTGAAGAACTCTACAGGAGATGATTCTTCCCTCTTTCTCCTCTTTGATGAAGCTTCAAGTTCTGCAGGGACTGCACTTCTCGGACTCTCGGCCAAGGCTTTGTGAAAAGAAACCATCACTTCCACTCAAGGTGCGTCTCAATGACCAAATGTTCACCAAAGTTTGAAGTGGTTATATAGGATAAGGATGGAGGTTCCACGAAAATTAAAGGACTTTGCCTGCCTAAGCATGACGTGGTTTTCCATGCTGGCACCCTTGTAGTAAATACACAGCACCGAGGCCTGAACTTAAAGTCCTAGACGTGAAATCCTAACCAAAGAACTAACTTGGGTCAAATCCTAATACTTGTCCTTTCAAACCTATAGAATCCATAACCCCACCGGAGTATCTAGCAGAAATAACCACCTAGTTTTGGTATGAATTAATGTGAATCCATGACGTACTATAAATCCAAGCCGAAAGGCGAAAGGTGAAGAGTAAGTATTGGTACTTTATGAAAGAGGGTGTGAGGCTGGGAGGTATGGCAAAGATTCATTAATATAAGGGGTCTGTGTACAGCTGCGGGAAGGTAGCGAAAGACAATGGCTCTTTAATGTTAGATATAATAACTCCATCGTCACCATTTGGGTCACTTAAACAACTAGACTCTTAAAAGCTCTCAACACCCTCTTGAGCCATTAAAATCAACCAAGTCCTAAGAGTTACCAAAAAAAAAGACCGGATAATTTATTGTTCCTTATTCTCTCTCCTAAATAAATATTTGAAACAACCACTCGCTAGCTCGCCTTAATTTCTTCAGCTGCACTTCATGCCCAACGATCCCCACTTCCTCCTAAAAACATCACAACTTAGCTTTTATGAGTCTCCTTCAAACAGCCAAACAATTTACGACCCTGAAACCAGAAACACATAATGAGACGTGCAAGTGTGTGCGTATGTCTGCGAATGTGGTTGAATGTTACGAATTAAAACGCCGTGTAATAATAAGCCATCATGTCATCACCTGCAAAATTAATTATGAAAATTACCCCTTCTCTCACAATTAATCAATTCGTACCATACTTTTCTTCCCTTGTAGAATTGCAAGACGTGATGAAATAGCCTGCAAAATATAAAAGGGTTGCGGGGAGTTTCTATCTATGACCAGCTTCTTAACTTGGAAAAGGACACCTACTATATATTGCTGCATGGTCGGTCAGGCCTCCAGGTTTACTTTTAGCCAAATGTCACCAATCATAAAATTAATTTGATGAGCGACCGAAATGGACTTCATAACCAAATGAATTTTGCTGGTCATCAACAACAGACTGTTCTTTACCGCAAGTGGAATTTCGCATTCAATTAATCTTTATTCATGTGTTCGTTCCTAAACCTGCTTTCTTTACTTATAATTGACGGAGAAAGAAAGAGATAAAAGAATAGAATCTGGCTTGAAAAATGTCGCACTTATATATATATATATATAGATGTATTCAAAGACTTTCTTTCTCATCAGTTAGTTTTTTCCTGTTAAAACCATGTGATTTAATATAAAAATGTACTAGTTGCTTTGGAATTTAGATTTGGAGAAAAATAATTTATCTGTCACCAATAGTAATAATTGGTGGATACATGGAGATCAGTATTACACATACTTCGAAGAAGGAAATGAATAAAGAGAAGCTGAAAAATAAATAGTCACCAACTATCAAGGTTTTATTAAATCTTCGATATAAAGTTCTTCTCCTTCTGTTTCGAACATTTTCTGAATATACTTCATCTTTCATAATACGAGATGTTTTGAAAGAGATAACGATTTATTAATGAGATTCAATTTATTCGCAGTTTACTCCAAAAAATGTCCTATAAATCAAAGCGGATGGAGTTATACTTTGCATTTAATATCAATTAAAGATAAACGTAGAAAACTAATAGTGTTTAAAATCAGGTAATTTATGAGAAATACCTGAGATGATTCAAATTTAAGGAAGGAGGCCAACTTCCACGAGACCATTAAAGTGATAGGAAGAGAGATGGGGGGAGGGTTGGATTTGAAGGAATGCCACCTGCCTTCATTAAATCACTTTGAATGCAGACTTGAATAAGTGACCAAACTTTAAACCACCCCTTCCCTCACTCTCTGATCTCCCTTCCATTGCTTTGCCTTTCTTCCCCACTTAGCCTCTCCACACCTTCAAATGCCCCCAACCCACTCATTTATGTTCCTCTGATCCCTTTCTTCCACTTCCACACACTCCTCAACACATTATCACAGTCTGTCAGATTTCATGCTTATTTCTCCTGCACCGCAGTTCACCACCCCTTCACAATTATCTCTTAATCTTGCGTGTCAGAAGGGCTTAAATATAATTGACCTTTCATGAATTTATCGTGCCAGGGTCTCTGTCCGATTTAGTATTTGTTTTGATGATGAAGATGTGTATCTATATATCAGTATGCTTGTCTGTATGTCCTGGCATTAATATGTTATTCCATAACGCACATGTATGTAATAGCAGCGGAGCGTAGTGTCTTCGAAGAAACTAGTGTAATTAAAAATTGGGAACACGAAGCGGATCCCTGTCGTTTTTATGGTTTTTAAAGTGCTTTGCGAGGCTAAACTTGATAAAGAGCATATGTTGGGGGTTTAGGACGACCGTTAAACTAAAATATAACAGCTCCGATGTGATTCAGCGTATTATTACTAATACTTGTTCATATACAACCAACAAGCCCCTGATCAAACTAGTAAAAAGTTTGTCTAGCTCAACTAGTAGTCTCGTGTTCAAGCCTTAAAGATGCAATTACGTTGAAACTTGTTGGGAGAATCTGCTTCCTACTAGTAGTCGTACAAAACTTGATCCGGATCAATCAGTTACTCAAATACCTAGTGATATGATCCAAATTAAGTGTTGGATATCGGGCGGCCCAAAAAATACTTGTTCATGTATGAACAGTGTTATGCGTGAGTTGACGAAAAGCTCGAAGATAAGAAGTTGCAGAATCCTTCGTAACTTCATTTTTAGACAGTAAGATGTACTATTCTCTCTGAAACAAAGATCCATTTCATTATTACTAATAAATAGCAGAGTTAGGGAGGAGTTGGTTAGCTAGGGAGCTAAATGAAAAGGCGCGTATTAAATTATGGCATGCAAAAATGAAGCAGTAGCAGAGAAGGGCGTGAGACGGATAGGGTTGGAATATCAAAAGAATGAATGAAACTAATCAGTTTGGTGTTCAACATGCGCAAATTCTATCTGGTGCATGACTATCATGAGGAATGAGAAGCATCAATTAGTGTCCCACCTTTTTTGTTGCTGAGTAAATACTTGCGTGCCTTGGACGCTTCCTCAATTCGTGGTCACTTTGGTTGGTTTTTTTTGGGACAACACTTTGGTCGGTTTGACTAAATGCAAACTGGGAATGATTCTGATTAATAATAATATAATAATAAGGCCCAAGACATAAGTTTCAGTATTTAACGAGACCATATCAGTGCGTATTTGTCCAAGGGGCTGAACTCCGTCAGTGTCATCATAAAGGCTGCATATTAGAAGTGGGTAGTTGGAAACTTAAGTGTCCATGAGGGATAAAGATTAGAAAGTGATTAAAAAAATATGTTAAAAAACTATTTAGTACGAGTGATTACTTATTATTTAGAATTAACAAATCTGTATATGTGAAATTTGAAAATACTATAGGGAGAGATGTTATTCTCTAATCCCACCTATGGAAAATTTTCTAATCCCATATAATAAAAAATTACTTATACATAACACTCTTTAATAGTTTTTTTCAAGTCCAATCATAATTATTACCTTTCATTTTTAATGCTTTGTATCGGGACTAGAGAGTGTGGCTAAAACTTGTGCCTTGTTTTAGTATTGTACTGCTTACTTGTCGTAGGTGTCTTTGGTCACAAAAATTAAATGGGCATCGCACAGCTCAAATATGCCTTACAATAACCAATACACTACCTCTGGTTTTTAATATAAAATCTCATTTGATTTTTATTTTGATTCTAAATATGAGACTCCGATTTACTTTATCTCTTATATTTATGTATTTTTTTTCAAGATAGTCCTTCTAATAATAGTAGTTCTAGCCAATACATTTAATTAATAATGATATTTTAGGAAAGACAACACCTATTTATTACAAACAACTAGCTTAACTTATTCTTTTAATCTACTCAAATTAGTCAACTAGTTCTTATAATTAGGAACGGAGGAAGAGGTATATATATACTTGGGTTCAAGCCCTGATCACTTCTTTTGTTGCTACACCAAGCCTCCGACTATCGGCTTGGGATTTTCAGCACTAAGTCTAAGGGGGTGTTTGGGCATCATAAAAAGTGCTTTTTAGAAGTATTTTTTTCACAAATCGAGATAAATTCCTCCACATATTTATTTCGTATACCGTAAAAATACATTTAAAATCATGATTTTAATTCTATGCGAACACCCCTTATGTTCATCACACTGCCCTTTCCATCAAGGGTATTTCCACTATGTTCATTACACTGCCCTTTCCATCACAACAAAATGACCATTATACCCCTGAAGGATGCTGTTCCAGAGTGGGAGGACTTCTCCGTTTCCTCCAGTCCTATGGCCTTTGCTTCTTTTTTTTTTTTGGGGGGGTGTGGTTACAACCCTACCATTCTCCGGCTTTTGAGGTCATATCATATATCTGATTATGTTGTGTCAACTTGGACCGTTGTCCGAGATTAGTAATTAGGCCTGCTTTTTCAGCACATCTGGTCCAACCCACGCCTGTGGCCCAGTCTTTGTGCGATTATTTTTAAAATTTTGAAGAATTTTTTTTTTCTTCCAATAAATACAAGTATTCTCTTACCAAAGGCAATTCAACCCACGTCTTCTTTTGTTGGTGATAGATATGAATTTTCAAATTTTTGAGTTCTTCAAAATTAACCAATGCCTTTGGTAGGAGAATACATGCGACTAGCATAGAAATTTTATCCGTTCCTAACACACACACATATACACGCTAATTAGATGGATCACCACAATAGCCGTAAGGCCGGTCAATCTGGCCTGACGTTACTTCTAGGGACGAAAAGCATTAAAACTGGGCCAAGGAGCCTGCTAAGAAAGACAAAGGTCCGTGCTCATATATTGCTCTTGGAGACTTTGCAACAAAGGCGACGTGGTGCAAACCAAAAATCACTGGTCTTTATAAAAATAAACACATAGAAGATTCGAGTTTCTTATGCAATTCAATATCAAATCAAGGAACTAAAAGTTATGAATAATTATTTTCTATATTAATTATGATTTAGTATGATTTATATCATTTATGCTTACCGACTTTGAAGTACTGCATCGTCATAAATTCAGTTTTTTTATATTTGCAACCAATCATGTTTAAAGTTCAAAAAAGGGACCATTAGGACGCTGAGTTTTTTTTAAATAGTTATAATTTATGTCGAATCTTGAACAAATAATTTGCTAACAACTAAAGGAAATGAAATCTTTCAATGTGCATCCATACGATACTTTAATGGGATGTAAAGATGAAATCATTTGTGTCACTACATCATTATCACCATCTTCAAAATAATATCAAGATCAAACGGCCTAAAATTTTTGAAAGAGTCTATGAAAAAAAGGATGTGTTGCGGTTTTCACACAACCGGCCTCAAATACCTTAAATAAGATTGCTTTTAATAAAAAGACACTTACAAACAGTGAACAAAGATAAAATTTATATAATGTATACACAACTCGTAACTGCTATAGCATCGGAAGAGTAAAATCTTCGATATTATTAGTCTCAAAGTATAGTAATTAAAAGTTCAGGTCTGTGAAAGATTATTCTGGTCATCACGTTTAGCAACAAAGCGATGCCAGAGCCAGTGTTTCCTCCAGATTGCATGCATGGATTCGAGAGGAATTCCTTTGGTCTCCGGCAAACAAAGCACAATAAAGACGGTCATCAGAGCAATCCAAGCCGCAAAGAACAAGAAAGCACCATATTTAAATCGACACAACATGCTCAAGAATGTCTGTGACAAGACGAACGTGGTCAAGAAGTTGACGGCAATGCTTATGCTCTGTCCGGTGGTTCTGATCTTCAGTGGGAAGATCTCACTGGGAATGAGCCAGCTCAGAGGCCCCCACGACCACCCAAATCCAGCAGCATACAAGCACAATAGCACCAGTACTAACGTCGCATTGCTCTTTGATATATGCTGTGTGCTTCTTGCAAGTGCCAGCACCACAGTCACCGCAACCTTCACAACAGTTAATTAATGGCACAGATGATTACAACTCCAGAAATCAAATTAAACTCTTTGAAGAGGAGGGGGGGGAATGCATATATACCTGGCAAACAACCATTTGAATGCCCCCGATGATGAACAAGAATCTTCGTCCAAACCGATCGACCACAAAAGTGGACACAAATAAAGATGCAATATTAACCACTCCCAGTATAATGGTTGAAAGCAGAGCAGCACCGTTTCCGAAACCCACAGACTGAAAGAGGTTAGGTGAATAGAAGGCAACAATATTAATGCCGGTGACTTGCTGGAAAAATGGGATAGCGATTGCCATCACCAAGTGAGGTCGATATTGCCTCTCGAATATGGTGGTGAAGGGTTCCTGCTGGAGGGCCTTTGACTTTTCAGTCCACTTGACCAGCTCATCCAGCTCTCCTTCCACGTCAGCAGTGGGCCCTCTGACTTTGCGCAGGGCATTTCTGGCTTGATCTGTCTTGCCACGCTGGACTAAGCTACTGGGAGTGTCAGTAATTAAGAAAGCACCAACGGTCATGATGACCGCCGGTGCCACGGCGAGGCCAAGAGAGAGACGCCACCCCCATGGATGTTTGGAGGTGGCGTAGTTGATGCAGTTGGCAGCAACCACTCCAACACCTATGAAGAATTGAAATCCTGTGTTGAACGCACCTCGCCATTTCGGTGGAGCTATCTCTGATAGGTATACCGGCGCCGCCTTTATTTATTCACACACCACGTCCCAAAGGCATCAGAACAATTAGTTCGTGGATTTATTATATAGTTAATGAAAACTTGTGCTTTATCCCAGTTTTATTTTAACTTGCCTGGTTAGTGAAACCGACTCCGAGACCAAGCAGAATACGACCCAAGATGAGCATAGCAATATTTTCAGCACCTCCGTTAATGGCACCACCGGCAAGAAAGGAGCAGCCACCTAAGATCATGGTGTTTCTTCGACCTACTTTGGCCGTCACTCGACTAGCTGCTAAAGAGGACACCAATCCTGCTAAGTACAATGACGACGTGAATAACGTTAAAACTTGACTGTCATACACACAGTACACGCTTGTTTCTGTGCTAGCAGATTTCTTCTGTATTGCCGGGAAGAACTTTTCAAGAAACGGTGCCATCGTAGTCACTCCACCTGGGATTCATTTTTACAAATATTCCAAACAAAACAAAGAAACAAAAAGTTAGCTAAATTTAACAGATTTGTAATGAGCGGGACGAGAATATATCTATTCCGGTCTTCCTTCCGAGAGCTCTTATTAGCTTGTATGTGCATGTGAAGTCCCGTGACGATAGAAGAATAGCAGGTCTTTCTAGAATAAGGCACATTTTCAAAACTTGGTGTAATGACATTGGAAAATCAGATAACTTTTATATTTTAGTTATATCTTCCGGTATTAATAGTATTAACTATTGAACATGCCTGTAAAGTTTCGTATAAAATAATTTTTGTCGGTTACTAATAAACAAATCTTAAGAGGGCACGGGTGCCACATGCATCCATCGTAAATAATTACTTTTGACTCAGAGTGTCACTAATTCCCCATTGCCACAACAAACTTCCTTTGTGGTCAAGCTTGGTAGATAACTTTCACTTCAGTTTATGGGACAGAAAAGAAATAAAGAAGCAGCTATTGTAAAACTGAACTAATAATAATTACTTGTCAAAACGTAGTTGTTGGCTTAAAAATAATAAATTAATAGTTAATTAGCGAAAAGCAAAGCAGTTGTCGTTCTTGGTTTTTCAGAACCTCTTCTCCCTGCAGGGGGGAGATCATGTTTGTTTAACATACACACACACACACACACACACATATATAGATTTGTAAACAGGGCGATCAAATAGGATGGCACACATAAGGCAGTACCTATAAATCAGTCTATAATGAATGAATTAGAAAGAGAAATGAAAAGGGGCGGTGGCGGGGGGAGAAGAAACCTGAAATTCCAATGTCATATCCAAATATGAGGCCACTGGATGCAGCAACGATGCAAGTGATGACGACGGAGAGAGTGATCTCGCCGCCGAAAGAGTTGGAAGGTGCATCAACGGCGAAACCTCCGACGGCCATTTTGTGAGTATGGAGTCAGTGGATTTCTTGTTTCTGCCTTCTGGAGCTGGACACCTTCGTCTTGTGGTTCTGCGTCCCCATGTGGGAACTACTCATTATTTATAGGCTCTCGAGCGTAGTCTCGGAGCTTGTCTTTTTGCATATGGTCTAAGGTCTATCTGTCTACGATATTACACCTACACCTTTGACTATTCTCTCCGAAATAAAACTTTCTTTTTAATTCTCAGTTCCCTACGATTTGCATTATTTCGTCATCCATCACCTCTTCAATTTACCTTGCAAAGCAGCGGTTTAATGTGGATAAATACCATTCATTAATCGAAAAGGTATGGGTTTGATCTTAGCCATTAAAATATATTTTTGTAACGTGGATAACTGAAAATGTTATTTTGCAAAAGTTTGTCATGACTATATCGGGCAAAATAATAAAGTGAATTTATAAGGTTTAATAAATAAGCTACTCAATATAACGTGAAAAATTATTCTTCAGAATAATTACTATTTACTGATCAATATAATATCTCTTTCAACCTCCATTACTATATATATATATATATATATATATTTCTCTCTTTATTTGAATTTTAAAATTTTTCATATATAGATATTTAGCCCTGAGTTCATTTAATTACTATATACATGCTACCTCTCTTTTCCTTGTAATAACATGTGTATGTGTATTGTGTGTCACTTTCTAGTATACATAAATATTAAATAATGAAAAAGAGGTCCGTTCCACCACATCTGCTTGGTTGAAATTATATGCCAATTATAATCATTTCAATTGGCCGCTTACAGAAAATATTCAAGCACGAGGCGACATCATGAAAGGTATTTGCAGATTGTTGTTGTCCTAGGGACTTACGTACAAATGACGCAAGGTTTGAATTTATAATTAAATATCAATGATATTTATAAGGTTATAAATAAACAAACTAGCAAATATAACGTCAAAAAAAAAAACCACTGAAGAAAGAGTAAAATATTATGCGGCACTAGTTCCTTTTTCAATTTTCATTAATTGTTCTATACATGTTTATCTTTTTAATTAAAAGAACTGGTACCACGGCTTAATATTACAAAAGAATTAAACCCGCGACTGTTCCTCTGTAGAGAAGTTCTCATACCTCTAAATTACAAAATTATTAGCTACTATATGCATATATCTGCTATCTCGTTGTTTTTAATTTTAATGTGTGTGCGCGTGGGTGTGCGCGCCCATTTATAACCATGCATTCACTTACTTATAAGCACTTCTCTTTTCCTTTCATAATGAATGTCATTTTCCCGTAAATATAAATGACAAAACAGAAGCCGGTTTCAAAGTTGCCTATATCAGTGGAAATTATCAATAAATCTGAAAGTTGAAACTATCATTAAGAAGGAAGGGGCGAGGTGGCGAATCAGTGATTACACGAAATTCAACTATGGGTTTGTTTGGATTAATTGTGATGAAGAAGATAAGTAATTTTATATCGTATGAGATGGATATTAAAAATAATTTTGTCCCGATCGAAGAATATAAGAAGAGTAATATTTTCAGGGGCGTGAAACCAAGTCAGTATAAAGAATAAAACTTTGCGCTGGCAAAAAAAAAATTAAAAAAAAAATAAAACTTTATCAGGCCAAGCTATCTAATTAGTGCTGATAAAAAAAAGGACCGAAAATGAAAAGAGATAAGCACTTATACAAAAAAAAGGGGGGTTTGATCATATATACACACACATGCCCATATATATACTATCTCCACTTCTTAACATTAGAGCTAGCTAGTTTGAATTTTAATTTGGTTTTAAATAAGAAACCCAAATTCATTTTGTCTCTTATATTTATTATTATTTTTTCAATATAATTCTTGTAGTATATACACATATTAAAAGTTTTATTAAATGTTAAAGCTAATACACTTAATTAGCAGAGATGTTTTAGGAAGACGATATCTATTTATTATAAATGATTAATTTAACAAACTTTCTTAATTTACTCAAATTAGTCAATTAACTTTTATATTAAGGCAGTATATATATAATGCTATAACGTCCAGTCTTCTTAAGATATTTAAGAGGTTTTTCTCACTATATAAACAAAGTCGTTCCCGAAGAATAATGGTTTTCTCAAAGTTACTGACAGTTTAATCACAATTAGCTAATAACATAAAACGACATGTAATTATAGTATATAGGTTTGCAATTGCAACAACTTCAATTCGGAGTTCTCCGATAAATTTATAAGGAAAAGAAAACATACTCCTCCGGTCCTTAATATAAAACCCAATCACTGAATTGGTTTTGGTCCTAAATATAAGACCCATTTCTCATATTTATCAATTTTCTCTAAATTACCCCTATAGATACTCCATCAACCATAATCAAGTAGAAGATAGAGAGGGGTATTAAGAAAGATGATTATAGTATTTTAGGAAAAACATGTCACAATTTTTATAATTAACTAACTTACCTAACTTTCTTAATTTAATCAAATTAGTTAAATGGGTCCTATATTAAGGACCGGAGGAGTATAACACTTGTCATCTGGGCTAACTTAAATAGCTAGGAAATGTGGCTTCAGGCATGGGGAGATGTAAAATATTCAACCTTCAGATATACGTATAAGATGACATGATAAAGCACAGGGGCGTTACAGTGAAGATATAGCACAAGACTAAATGTAAGTTCAAAAGTTTGTATGCTCTAATTAACCAAATATTGTTCTTTCACACATGGCTCTAATCAGTTATTATACGTCTTTACGTTGCAGATCCGATTAATGTTGGTTATCTCCTTTCCATCGCAGAATCGATGGCATAATTATATTTTCCCATTACTAGTGCATATAACCCGATCACCATTTATATTTCTAAATCAATATAACTGAATTGATCCCATGAAATAATTACAAAGTCTCGTTTAATTTGCATGCATATATGAGAAAATGTTTGCTGTTGTTTGTTGAATTTATGATATTATATATTTGTTACAGTCAAAAGCAATAAAACCCTGTAGCAACAAATATATTCCCCTTTCAAAATGGTGATTTCAGCAAAAGATTCTGCATATAGTCGCTCCATGCGACTTATGGTTATAAGTAAATATACGTACACACATATGAGGAGCATGTATTGAATTTGTTGTCCATATTGCTGACCATGATACATTATTATACATTGTAGCGACCCTTAAGTATATGGTCCGTCAGTAACTAACCATAATAACGTGTATTCGCGACTTTAAAGGGAAATTTTCCCAGACATAAGTATTAGGAGGCTTCTTATGTTCAAAGTGCCTTTTATTATTATTATTATTATTTTGTAGATCAAGTTCAACGTGTTTGGTTTTACCAAAACCAGAACAATATAATTAAGTTGCTTTGTCACCAAAAAAAAAAAGTTGCTTAATAGCAGAGCGAGGGTGTCATTTTTATCATGATAAATGTTCATATCAATATATATATATATATATATATATGTATATAAATCTCGGGCTCAATTACCAAGTCTTGCACCTTGCAGATAAAACAATGAATACTGTGAGAAATTGTGAGCGAGTCATTAAGTAAGCCACAACGTGCAATGATCTAAACGAAGGATCGAGGAAGTTATAAGGAATGAGATGAATGCAGTTTTCGATTAGAATTAAGGGGGCATGCATGTTAATTTGGGGCAGCTAGCCTAGCTAGGGGAGGTGTGCATGGTAGTTGAATCTAATCACCCGCCTAAGCTTTACCTTCCCTTCAACGGACGTCTGGTTTATGAGATCACGTGCGCATATATGATATATATCCAATCCGTACTTCTGATTAAAGGCGGTATGTTATTCATAATTTTTGCCAAGCTTGGGCGCAGACGAAAGCTGCCCGTTTACTTTGTGCTTAGCCCTGACGTGATCAGCAACCTAACCTTGAGACTGTGGGTTTAGACTTTAGAATATTAATTAATGCGTAGAACAGGACATTTAGTTAGTGAAAGCGGAAAAAAAACGAGTTGAACAATATTGACAAACAATGCGGTCAGAAAAAACGAGTTTTAAAATTCTTTGCAGGGGAGGGCAAGTCAATTCTGTCGAAGACAATTAAGATTGATGCGATGAGCCAGCAGACATAAAATCAGCGACTTGATGTTGAAAACAAATTAAAGAGGCTACATTTTGTTTTTGGTTTGAAAAACAGTCCACGTTGCTATCGCGAAGCGTTTGAGAACGCTGAATTATACGACTTGCCAATGTATTGCGCATTCGTATTCAATGGCCAGTAAATCTGTGGAAAATTTGTTTTCTACATATGTCAAATTCAGTTATGAATCCATCGAATGGCCAGTAAAATCACTGTCGATTTTTTACTTTTTATTTTTAATGTCAGAGAACCCTAATTCCCAGGAGAAAATGTCGAAGCCACGCTGGCGGTTATTTACACGAGTACTAGATCTGAATTTTCAGCCAAGACTCAGGATTTCCAAGAGTACCGGTGAACTTAAAGGATAGGGGGCTTCTTAACCATCAACCATGCCTCTCCAGCTTAAAGAAGCCTAGTATTCAAGTTCTAGAATTTCTCCACCTGATGACAATGGTTACTTAAGAATTGGTGCTCATCACTTTAATAAGCACTTTAAGCTTATTAGATCTGAATTGTCCATATTTCATTTGGATAATTTAGATTTAATTTCTTTTTTATTTTTATTTATTTGAAATAATTATTATAATATGTGTAGAATCCAAAATAGAGATAGTTTCTTAACTATTATCCTTTCAAAAAAAAGTTTTTTCTATTTTAAAATAAATAATTAGAGATTTTAAATCTGGATCGTTCAAATTAGATATAGACAGTCCAAATCTAATGAGTTTAGAATACTTGTCAAGTTGATGAGCACTGAAACTGGTTCTGTTTTTCAAGCCACATAACGAAGCAATATTGATAAAATATTACAACTTCGACCATGGCAGGCCTTTAGCATAAAAAACAGTGGTGTGAAAACACTGGGTGTGTGTGTTTGGAGATATACCTTATCTAATCATTTTCATGCATCTTTTTTATTTTCTTGTACCAGTGAAGACAAACTTCTGCCGAATGTTTACTAAATTAGAACGTACCTGTGATCCCGATAACAATAATGTCCTCATCGTTCTAGAATCCTGAGTGAACACCATGTCAACTGACACTGTTAGAATAAAAATTAAAAAGGTATTTACGTCAAATAATGATTGGACCCTCTGCTCGCTGATTCACCATCGATCCCCGGTCAAATTACATTGTGAAAATGACCCATCACTAACCGAAATTTACTACATTCCAATAAACAAATTATATCGTTGAATAATATAGCCTGAATCGAAGAAAATAATAATGCGTCTGTGTGGAAAGTGGGGTCTTAGCTTGCAGGATTAGTATTGTATGTAGTGGGTGGTTGCAGTGTGATGATGAGGATGTGGAAAGACTTGACGACAGAGTCATTAATTTTCAAGACAGCCCATCCAAAAATAACAAGCACTCCAGTGTCATTTTGCGATTAAGAAGATTCATCCTCCTCCCTCCTCAGAACTCACCTCGCTCTACGCTGTAGCTCGGCCCTATATTTCTCCTTATTTGTTAGATGTTAGGTGAATTGTGTTTTCTTCTCTGTTACGTTTGTTTATCGGTGAAAGAGCAAGTTTTGTTCTTCTCGTCAAAAATACGTGCCCGTTACAGGTTGTTGGATGGTGTTTGAATAGATGACTGGACCCTGAATGGAATGACCCCTGAAAGTGGAAAAATTCCCTCAAACACGAAATCCACTTGCCCTTTCTTCTTACCATCCATAAACAAACAGTAGTTTTAACCTGCGCCAGGCATACGGTTACATTTACAAATCTACCCTCGTATTCTAATGGCAAGTGGTTGATATCCCATATTACCTGCTAAATTGAATTTGAGCTGGCAGATTTTCATACCCTCGTCTTCTCATTTTCAATGAATAATAATTATTTAAGAAACAAAAGAGGCACCCTCGTCAAACAAGAGCATAAATTGATGATAGAGCAGACTTGCACCTTGGATCATTCACGGTTCAGACTGGGCTTTTAGCTTGAGGCTGATACTGTTTGAGCAGAAAAGTAATTCAGTGGGCTTGGGGGAGGATTCCCTTAAATTGTTTGGGCCTCTTCAATTATTCATGCTGTTGAAAATCTTCAGTGGTAGGAGCATGGTTTCAGATTTTGAAGTTTTCCGGGAGATCTAGCACGGTGTGTTTAGCATGACCAAAACCACAGTCCAAAATTGGAGAGCACTAACTACCCGGGAAAAAAAAAAAAAACAGAGAGAGAAGACCGAGGACAAGGATTGAAAGATATCTGTATTGATTTTTATTTTAACGGTCTAAATTAGAATCATACGATTTGCATCTTATTTGAGTTTATTCTCAATATTTTAATTTTTCTTTAATTTGAATCAATCAGGATAAAATATAAGATACTTCTTAATTGACAATTTTTACCCAGCTTAAAGGCCAAAAGTAAAAATTTTGATGCTTCAAGGGGCAATATCATCCTCGAAGAATTCAGTGAGGAAAAAAGAGTGTGCTTTCTTGACAGGCTTCCATGGTCTTCCCCTGTGCATATATGGTAAGCTTTGAGGCTTTGCCAGGTAACATAATTAACTTGTTTTTTTTGCATAATGAGTTATGGATGGATGATAAAATTTCTTGATGGGAAAGCTAAGTCCCCGTACAGAATTATTTTTCCCATGCAAATCGAAATTCTCGCATATTAATATTTTGAACAGTTACAAATAGGTAAAAAGCAAAAGCTTTTTTTTTCAAACAGAAAAAGTAAAAGCTTATTTACCAATAAGTATGAAATTATCTTTGACAATTTACAAATTAATTTCTTAAATTTACAAGCGGAGCTTGATATTATCAAGCAAGGGGTAAAATGAACAAGGGCGGTAATTTTTGTTGACCAGGAAATATGTATGGGTCTATTAATGAATTAAGGAATGATTGTGCGCATCCATTTTTGTTGTGGGCCCGATGTTATCAGCGCTGGCTCCCTCGCGCAGTCGCAGTTTCTAAAACCCTAGCGAAGTCGGGCAAAATCGCGGCCCCTCCCCGACTCCAGTCTCGCCGTTTCAACACCAAATATGTCGCACTTTGGAAGATCTGGTCCTCCAGACATCAGAGACACCTATTCCCTTCTCGTCCTCAATATTACTTTCCGTATTTACCTTCACCATTCCCCCCAATTTTCTAAAATTTCCTCCCATCTCAATTCTAATTCTCCAGCCTCGTTTTGCTTTTGCCAGGTACAACCGCTGACGATCTCTACCCCCTTTTTGACAAGTACGGCAAGGTCGTCGATGTCTTCATCCCCAGAGACCGAAGGTGTTCGCTCTTCCTTTTCTGTGTTGTTCTTAACTGGGGACTGTGGGCTTGCTTTGAACATAAATTCGGGTTTTCTCATATTTTGTAGGACTGGTGAATCACGAGGCTTCGCTTTTGTTCGCTATAAGTATGCTGACGAGGCTCAGAAGGCAGTTGATAAGCTTGATGGTTAATTCCACTCTTGAACTCGATAATAAATAGGACTTTAGCAAGTATGGGGCTTTTTGTTTTGTGCTGATTTTCATTACTTGTCAGGAAGAGTGGTCGATGGAAGAGAAATTATGGTTCAATTCGCAAAATACGGACCTAATGCTGAGAAAATGTAAGTGGTTCGACGGTGAATGTGAATGTCAAAACATCAGGTTGGCTACTAAAGCATCAATTTAAAATGGGCGATTCTTTAAAAGACTGCCAGTTCCCTTTTTGATAGTTAAAACTCTGCTTGGTCTAAGTTCTGCGGAAGACTTGTTTCCTCTATAGCTAGCAAATATTTTTTTTGGTTGGCTACTGGTATGCTCAACTGACGTAAATTTTCATATATATTAGTCAAAAGGGCAGGATAGTGGAAACATCCTCCAAGCCAAGAGGGAGGTCAAGAAGCCGCAGCCCTCGTCCTAGGTAAGGAGCCTTCTTCAAGATGCTTCAAACTATATATTTGATTCCCTCTGTTCCGTAGGAGTTGTGTGTTTCTCGTGTTATGTATCTTTGTTCCTATAGTTATTACTTATTCGTATTAATCATGGAAGAGGGTTGTGTTTCACAACATAGTAAATCAAGAGACAGAGAATTAAATATACTTGTGTATTGGGCATGCATAAAAACCATGTTAAAATTGGGCTGAAGACTATTTACCGGAGCGTTGTTTGCATTTGTTGCGTCTCGGTACACAGTGGAGGTCATGCAACTTAAATTTTAGTCGACATAAAAATTGCCAACTCAGTAGTGGTTCCATTACCAATCATCCTTTGTATCTATAGAGACGCCTTAAGGCACCTGACCGGTTCGATCAATTATTGGCGAAGATAGGGCTGGAGTTGACCTCCAACACTCAGTCTTGACTCAGTTAACTGAACCAGCTGAGCCTTCTGGACTGATAGATTGGCTATTAAACTAGGTTGGATCTCCAATCAGATTGTGTTTGCATTTGAACTGGTAAAAACCAGTCTTATCTGGTGTAATTTAGGTTGTTAAACTAACTGGATGAGTTGTATATTTCCCATCAGATATTGCAATAAGTGAGGAAAGGAACAAATATTGCATTATGCTGCAGATCTGAGGCAATATATTATTTGATGTCGATGTTCGTTTTGATTGTGCATGCAGAGTAACAAATTTAGGGAATGGACGTGTTATGACTTGGAAGTTGTCTGCCTTGTGTTTTGTTAATTTATATTCATAAAGCTATGTGTGAGTGAATGGTTCTGCTTAATGAGCAGTACCAATTTTCATTTTTCTTCCTATGCTTTTGAGCTGGACTCAAGTACAGTTTATACATTTAAGGTGCTTTCTGCTTCCAATAACCTACCTATCTAGTATGGTGTTAGTATGATTATAGCCAGTGTTTCATATGTGTGCATGTTTGCATGCATAATGGTTTAGAGGTCATTGTTTCATGTTCACTTTCAGTCTATACTATAGCTGATGGAAAATGTTCAGGCATAGGGATGAATATAGAGACAGGGACTACAGGAGAAGAAGTCGCAGCAGAAGTAGGGAAAGATATGATCGTGACAAGTACCGTGAAAGGGATAGCCGTGAAAGGGATAGGGATTATCGTCGCCGGAGTAGGAGCCGTAGTGCAAGTCCTGATCGGCATAAAGATCGCAGGAGAGGAAGAGATGATGATGAGAGAAGAACTCGAAGCAGATCAGTTGATAGGTTTGAATCTTGTGCTTTTTATTGCCCTCTACATTTTCTCATCATCATATTTTTTCCTGATATACATATGCATTTGCCTCAGTGCATCACCTGCTCGGCATGGCTCCAGTCCTCGTAGAAGTCCATCTCCGCACAGGAGGTCTTCTCGAGATGAGCGGCATGATGAACAGAATAGTCATGAGCAATCACCTGCACAGAAAGATGTTTCACCACGAGATCGTCCTATTGATTCTCGAAGCCCATCTCACAAATCTGACGCTGATGTAAGATCCTGTCAATTTGACAACTTTATTATACTCCCTTATTTTGGGCTAGAGAACTTTTTTTCAATTTAAAAAAATACAAATTTCTGGGCGAGCCATCTGAATTGGGTACACTATGTTTGTAGGAATGATGGGGTAGCCACTTATCGCAGGGATCTACAGGTGGCCTTATTTTGACTTCTGTCATCAGTCGTCTGGATGAAGTCGCTAAATCATGAATGTTCTGGTCTACATCTTGGATTAATGACTTTGTTGCATGGACTTTTTTGGAAGGTTCATATCCTTGTTGGGTTTAATACATTCTTCCATTCCGTGGCCCTTACTGTATTCCGAAATTCTTTCTATCTGATGCTCTTAAAAAGTGTTCAATTCCTAATCTCTCCCCTTTTTGGCTGGAGTGTTCCTACAATATTTGTCAGTTTTTTTTTTCCAAAAAAATTTTCCATCACTTCTATTTCCGTTCTCCATTAATCTCCTTATATTGATTAGTTTAGTTTTCAATCATGCAGTTCCGGTTACAAACTTAAAACAAATTCTTATTATAGCTGTGTAGCCTTTGGTCGCGAAGGTTGAATGCTGCTTAGAGATGGTGTACGTACCATTTGAGGCATTATGCCATGTTGTTGTGAAATCTGGGTTGCATTCTTCGGTGTTGTACCAATCCTTGGTATTGGAATTGGTTCTTTCAAGATCATTCAGCAGGCGCGGCTGCTTGCTTTTGTGCTGGACTGTCCGACAGCGTTGAAGTCAGTCTTACGCGACTGGGACCTGCTCGGCCCACATTTTCTTTTGCTGATTGCGTGATGCTTGCCTAAAGATGGCCTTGTGGAAGTCTGGTCCGGCTAGAGTACACCGGATACTCTATAATTGCGTTTCTAGTCTGACGCGTTGCAGCATGCATTCCTTGACCCTTTTTCTATTTTTATTTTTAGGATTTGCTTGTTTTTACTCTTGGTTTTGGTAAATTGAGAAATTCTAATGAGCATAGTTGAATAGGCTATGATAACCAAATTTATTCAAAATTTTAGAGGTAGGCCTATTTCATGCGGCAGCAGAGCCTATCGGGGTATCGACTGTTACTCTAATTTCTTAATTAGTTGAGATAAATTTTTGGACTCAGTTTGTCTCGTTGCTCTTCAAGTTTCTAGGGTAACTAAACTGTGAGGACCTCGATGTCATGTTCTATTGTTTTATTTAAAATAAAAATATTGAATAAAAAGTAATAGAATTTTGCCTTGCTGTAAGGTTCGATTTTTCTTTTTATCAAACAACATCACTTTACCTTCTCAAAAAGTATGGCTCTAGACCAACAAAGGGAGGGGGGAGGGGGGAGAAGTTAACCTCGCTTAAACGATCAAAAAGTTGAACTTAGCGCTAGGGACCTACCTTTTCGCTATTCAACACTTCACGCGATGTTGCGAAGTACAAAAACTAAACCAAAGGTTTGGCTGCAAGTGCAGTAATATTAAGGCTCTGTTTGGGTGCTCCAAAACCGTGGTTTCAGAAGCACTTTTTCGCAAAACGAGGTAATCTCTTCCACATATTTACTTCGTAATCCGTAAAAGCACTTCTGAAACCATGGTTTTGTTTTTATCCAAACACTCCCTAACACAGCAATACGAAGTACGAGGTAAATTTATAAGTTGGTTTATGTAAAAAAGTTTCTTGACTTACGTAAAATAAGTGCTTATGACTGTTCATCCAAATTAGGGAGTATTTAGCAACCCTCAAAAGTGTTTTTAAAAAGCACTTTCCTGCAAAACAAGACAAACTCTTCTACATATTTACTTCATATACTGTAAAAGCACTTTTAAAACTATGGTTTGGTTTTTGAACTTCGAAAACAGTTTAACAGTACCCTATATTTTATTTATGGATGAAATTGCTCGGCGTGCTATTCTAATTTTGCAGGATCTGAAAACTGAAGCATTACAAAGATCCACTGTGAATTGGTTGATCCGCACAGAATGGTATTTGGAGGTGAGGAATAGATAAAGCCGTCACGAGTAGTTGCCACGTAGGTTGAGGTTGATTTGAAATTTGTTGCAGACAGGGTTACCACCACTGACTGTGTTCGAGAAGGAAAAGTGTCCCTCTGGAACGGGCCGTCATGATAGATAGTTAGGTACCACCAACCACTGCAAGAAAAATGGCAAGCTCTTATCGTTATAGGACCCAAGGATGCTTGAGCCCCCAATATGCTGGTTTCATGGTTTCTCCGTTGCTTTGTTCTTTAAGTTTGTGTCTCAGATGGGATTGATGTTTTACTGCTAGGTTGTGCTATTTCTGCAACACTTACGAAACGAATGCTTGAGTAATGAAGTACCTTATGGTTGGGTTTGGATAATCGAGCCTTGTTGCGCCAGTGTTTTCTTTTCTCCACCCCTTAAGTGTTTTTAAATATTTGAATTGAAGCATTTGTG
The DNA here is from genome assembly GCF_004799145.2 of Neltuma alba. Taxonomy (NCBI): domain Eukaryota; kingdom Viridiplantae; phylum Streptophyta; class Magnoliopsida; order Fabales; family Fabaceae; genus Neltuma; species Neltuma alba. The sequence continues at coordinate 53,261 of NW_021636488.1, forward strand.
TTAAGATCTAATCTATACTTATTATACATCATCAAGCAGCATGTACGTTGAAGCCAATACAATTACATTATCGAATGGGACTTCAGGGTCCTTTTGGGATGTAGTTCTGATGTACCGCTTGCTAATTAACTATATTTCACGCACAAAGATTCGGAACATTAAAAACCAATTGCAATGGTGATGTTGAATAGGGTCAATCTCTTGTTGACGGAAGACATTGTGAAAGCAATGGTCAACGGAAGGGTTATCATATACCCTGATGATTGATTTCGGCCTGCCTAGTGCCCCAAACTCAAGAAACACAAATAATTATCTTATTCAAAATCTAATCATCAAGTGGATATCAACCTGTCAATCTCATCCAAAATGTCATATTCAGTCGCATCATGTATCTGAAAAGTTGCAATTTAATAGGCACATGTAGGCAATGTCTAGCTATAATTATATAAATGAAGTTTCGAAAACAGATATCCAGGATCATGTACATAACAAAGATCAAGAAACTTCAACACAACATCCCATAACCATTGGACACCACAACAAAAGACAATACAAGATGCATCAGCGCCATACAGAAGCATATCTGGTAACTACACTTGACTCTCCAACTCTCGGACAGTTGATCATACGAGGGGCTTTAATTGCAAAATTCTTCCCAAGTCGATTAGACCTTGATTCTAATAAGCATACATACACATAGTAGGTGGTGGCTAAGTTAGACAACAGAAGAAGTTTTAATTAGGAGCGATCTTCTTTAAAACAACAACATTTTTTGTCCGGCTGTCAGACACTACTTCTTCAGTAAATTTCCCGAGAAAATCCTCTTGCAATACGGGCTGGTGCGCAAGATTTTGTAAGGACGAACTGCTTCAACCAAAGACGTATGAAGGGAACCCTGCATCAGAAATCAAACAACAAGAAGGGGAGATGAAATCATGCTTGACAATTCTAAAATTATATGCAAACTGAGCTTCATCTATGTCACATTTTAAACCTTTGTCACTGCAAGAGCAGACTGAATGACATAGTTGGCGTATGGATCTTGCAACAACTGCTCGAAGTGAGGTGAAGACAGCAATTCTCGGACGATCCTTGATCTGCTCTCTCCAACATGCTTAAGGCATTTTTCAACCACGTGACTGCTAAATTTTTGCGTTGACAGATTTACGTAGTTCCCTTTGAACTGACAAATCAGCTTAGCTGAGGCAGTTGGGATCTCCATCTCTATTATATACTGAACAACATAATTTCTGACAAATGACAAATGGAAGTGTTAGTTTTAGTGATTAAGACTAGACCGAGCACGTGTAGTGATTTTGTCATTATTGGTGCCAGATAAAGGCATTATACACACCTTTTTAAAAGACATTTTTTCCTATTATTTTTTGTACTATTTTTGAGTTTAAGGAAACTCCTTATGTGTTTTTTCTTTTGAAAAACTAGCATGCGTCCTGTGTGTTGTAAGGGATTTGGAAAATAAGTAGCATTATTTATGGCTTTTAGACACCGTAACTTGTTAGTTTTTAATTATATAGATGTATGTATATTAATCCACTTGAATAGCATTTTATTCGAATCTTATTGAATTTTACAAAATGATTTTGATTTAAACTAAGATGATGTTTGATTCGTTATTATGAGTTAGGACTAATGATTGCTCCTTATAAAGTATAGTGTCCTATGATGTCAATTCAAGAGGACTATAATTAAAAGTAACTTATGAATAATAAATAACCAAAAAAAAAAAAACTATCTACTTCCCATTCTTACCTCTTATCACGCATAGCGGCTATTCAAAACATGGACAACAGTTGCCAACCGCCTCTAGGCGGAGTGGCACCTAGTGTGTGCGTGTGTTGGTAATGTGCGGGTTCAATCCCGCCCCTCATGTAACCAAAAAAAAAAAAACATGGACAACAGTTGTAGCAGACAAAATGACTATATTTATTCGCTAAGCAATCATAAAATTAGTCATTAATATTTATTGAATGTAAATCCTGTGAAGTCATTATAATAGGAGCAAATTTCAAGTATGTCAATTTAGCCCATCAATATTATCTCAAATCTGGAAGTCCCAAACAAAATAAGCAATTCTTAACAGATGAAAGATCAAGGCAAATTACCCAAAAGGATCTTGAGCAAGAAGAAGCCCATGTTTGCATATTTCTGCGACCAGCTTATCTCGATATTTGCCGATCGAATGATCAATGCAACGTTGCAATACGCAACATCCATGTCGATGAGTAGCTATGTCAACACAAAACTTTGCGGCAGCATAAAAAATAAACTGTGAAACATAATGAAGGTAAACGAGAATGAATTAACTTAATCGTATAATTGAACTAAAAAAGAGATTGGGGGGGGGGGGGACAAAGATCGTGGAACAATGTGCGCGGGCAAGAAAATACAAACTCAATAATAGAGGTATAGTTCTAGAAAATTTATGCATAGCAAGGACAATATGACGCTGATATAAAAACAGCAGAGCCTCTCTGAAGGCTTGAATTACTAATGTTACTTTGTCAGTAACTTCAATAAAAAAGAATGACTCCTCATACAGAAAATTTTGGCAACAAACTACTTCCTTTCAATTGAATTTTCCATTTACACATTTCCTTCAGATTCTGTGCCTACCTACCTTCATGCATACCATCATAACTGAGCCTGTTTGAAAGACCTGTCTCTTTCATGTAAACTTTCAGAAACAAAGATTGCATTCAAAGTGAAGTGGAAATGGATATTTAAACGTTACTTTGAGAGGCACTTAACAAGGTAATTTCGGAGAAATATTCAGCGCCTGCGAGGCTGCAACCATATTCATTTCAAACTAAATTAAGAATTCTGCATATTTTCTCCCTGTATGCAAGCATTGAAGATTTCGGAGGTTGCTGAGCATGTTCCACAGTCACCTAAAAGCTCTAATCCTGACTTTTTGAAACAGAACATACCACTAAGATGATGGTTATAGAACTCAACAGAGTTAACGGCTTAAGAACGCACCTAACGATCTAATTTTATTGAGCTAGCATATTGAACCAGTTGGAACATGATATACAGGAGCTCTACGTAATTTAAGATGTTACAAAAGGTTTTAAACAACGAACCTTTTTCCGATTATAACATCCTAAGCTAGGCAGTGTCAGGTTGAGCTTAACAATACCAAGATCATATGGTATGACTATAGTAAAGTAGCAATATTTTTGGGAAACGTTGGGTTGAGAGTTCATTCGAAACGATTTCCATAAGGAATGCAGCTAACAAGATAATTCATTTTTCCACATTTTCTCCTTGGATCCTACGTTTCCATTTTGTTGCATCATACTGTTCACGCAGTACAAATGACCAAATAGTCATCCACTTTCGATTGTGGAAGCAAAGCAGGTGAAAAAACAGATATCATATCTAAGTGTAAGATTGGCATTAAAAATTAAGGGAAAATATTATAAGAGAGGCGTTTTACCTCATTATCTTGACAGCTAAGGCATTGCAAACAACGTTGTATCACATGATTTCCATTCAGATCCTTAATAAGATCAAGAAAACCTGCTTGAAGGGCTGACTTCACTAATGAAATTTGTTTCCTAGAGTTGAGTGTCTCAATCAACTTCTGTATGACCCTTGTGCTGACGCAATGGTATTTGTTTAGTGGTCAAAAGTATATAATATGTGCTATATCCTATCTACAGAAGAGGATTAAAAAGGAAATTTATTGTTAAAATGGAAAGACATACCCATGCGTGTTTAAAGATATTCTGACGAGCTGCCCTGGTTCTTTAGTCACCATGGAAACAATCTGCAATTTTTGTTCTTCTTTACACACATCCAGTAACTTCTGCACAAGATAATTACCAAAAGGGTCCATCATGAGTTCAACAACATTATCTATGATTCCCTCAAATACTATATGCATGTCCTCAGAGTTTCCCTTATCAACCATCCTTTGTAGGAAGCGACATCCGTTCTGATCCTTTGCCAGAAAGTAAATGTAATCTTGGTGTTCAGCCAAAGAACAGAAATTCAGTAGTGCGGGCAGTGGGAAATCACCAACAAGACTGCCATTATTCCCATAAATTTGACTTCCAGGAGTATAAGAATTGCGTTTAGAAGCTTTCTCCCCCGCAGTTGCAAATGCAATCTCATTAAGGGAATTCTTTTTGTTACCCCTCATAGAATTGAATCCCTTGTCTATGCAATAATTTATATCTTTTCCTTGTATGATAAAACTATTGTCACATCGAAACGCCACTGGATCGCCACCAGCTCTTTTGGACGAAAGAAATTCAGGCAGCTCAAAGTTAGCAATTCCCCTTATTTTTTCGTTTGTATCCTGAAGTGAAGCTAGCTTGGGGTGCATAATTTGAGAGAATCTTAAGGGGTTTTCGACACTTCTGCTTCCATCATAATCCATTCCACAAAGTTGTGAGCTAGTTAAACCATCATAAAGGAAGGGGTTGATGATAGATGGCTTCTGCAGTTGAACTTCTCCTTCGTAGCTGCTGCTCCCCTGTTTCTTGCTTTGCTCCAATTGATATGTTTGGTTCATGTTCCAACCAGAGCACAAACTCAAAGCGCTTGATTGACCATGCGCGAGGGAAGGAGTGCATCCTTTCTCCGAGGCCTGGTTAGCCCACTTCATGTCAGCAACCATACTCGGTGAAACTCCCCAAGTAGACGATGAGATACACTCATAATTAGGTGCGGGAACTTGATTGCAAAAATCTTCATGGGAGTTCCTTGTTTCATTAACGCGGGGAATATTTATATCGAAAGAAAAACCGTCAAATCCAAATCCGTAGGAGTCCGCTTCGGTTGCCTTTGTTTTGTTACCATTTCCCTGCCCGTCCACAATGTTCATTCTATAGAAATCATGAGATAGGTCCAGATCAACCACTTGATTATCAATGCTGCTCTTCCCAATATGGAAATCCGATGACTCGGGGTCCCACAACAATTTAGTTGAGTGATGATCGTGGGGTGTTAGATGCTTCCTGTCCTGAAATGGAGCTGAGTATGAGGAACTGTGGGGAGAAATATGAAGCCCATCAGCGAAAGAAGTTAACGAAGGAGAATGTGATGTGTGAGAGACCCTCCATACAGGGGAGTTAATGGCCAAATGCTCATTGTACCGATGGCAATGATGAAGATTGGGATATGATGCGTTTGGAAATCCATTCCACCACGTTCCCAACACTCCATCTCTCTTCATGCTGTTCTCTGCGTTGCTCATATTTTTCTCAGATGTCTTGAACATTGTTAGAAGAAAAGCGATTCAAAATTCAGAAACAGAAGGGTGCAAGATTCAGTCCGAAAACCCACGTTATAAAGAAAATTCAGAGGCAGAAGAGACGTCGCAACGAGGCACGGCAACTATTTCGTCGAGTATGCAAGCATGAAGAATGACTGATGAGCTTTATAGCATCTGAATCTCATTTTGTTTGGAATGCGAGAGAACGAGGAATTATCAGAAAGGGGTTTTTGATGCTGACGGTGACGGGTGTGCTGGTGTACGTGTACGGCCCGTCCGGTTCACGCTCACTCTCCCAAAGAAAGATCCAGCCGCTTTATGGTGCGCGATCCCACTTTGGAGCAGAAAAAAAGAGCAGCTTTTTTTTTTTTTTCAAAGTTTAATTCGTAAACAAAAACCGTTTTTTGCAAAAATTGGTTGTTAAATCAGCTTGGATTGTGCAGTTATGATTATTATAATCAGAAACTCGAAATTTAATATCTTTCTGTTGGTTACGCATTCCATTTCTGTGTATGAAAATATTAAAAAATGAATTTAAAAATGTTTATGTTTTTAAAAAATTTGTTCGGAGAGAGAATGTCTGATTAGACCAATTCTACGTAAATAGCTGCCACGGTTAGAGTGTGAAGCTGCCATAAGCATGTTGGGCGTGGGACACTCGGAATGATTCAATGCGTTAGGATCGAGAAAAATATGTTTTTGTTTGAACTTATTTTTTATGAAGAAATATACGCATGTGTGTAATACATTTTAAGTAGTACTATATATACAAACACACACAGCCACAAAAGGATGGGGGAGAGAGAAAAGGAGTAAGCGAGAATTGGCCGACCAAAGCTTTGCTCAGTGGGAGGGAGATGAAATAAATCAGGGCGGAGAAGCGGGGTCGTCCCTTCCTCTGGCCACTGCCCACTGGATGCGTTGTTATTCTATTCATGTTGCCACTTTCAAGCTTTTTCTGAATCTTCACCCTGTTTTTCTCTTGGATAAATAATCTTCACTGTTTCAATATTCTTAGCGGCCAGTCGTTACCCATATTCCACTTCTGCCCCTGCATCTCCACATAATCCGTACTTCCCCCTCTTCTTTCACTTCTGCAGGTTGCGCCACAGGTATTTCATGATTCAAGCGTATTAGCCATCAATCTAATAGCACATACCAATTCAGGTGGACCCTCATGCGTTCTCAGGGGGGCATGAATAACAAATTTATTACTCAACTTATAAATAACATAACTCATTATAAATTTTTAACCATATAGGTATTGATATAACCATAGTTATAGATGCATATGAATCTTTCAACATTGAGGCCTATCTTGGCCGTTGTTCTTACAAGTAGCCATTACGCAGATACCTATTTCTCCAATCACAGCCCCCGCAGTATGTGCTCATCCATAATGCCGACTATGTTTTGTTCTATCTGTTTACATGTAGCAAGAAGCTTATCTCCCTTTTTCCTTTTACCCCAAGCTTTTTCAGTTTGGGAAAGGAATTTGCTGTATTTTTTAAACCGTGATGGGACTTCATCCCCCAGAACCAAATCAATTGTTGGTGCATTAACACAAGCAGCTAGAGTATGCTCATCCGAGGAACCGCACATTCAAAACTATGAATGCAGCAGATGGACATTAGGTTAAAAAAAGATACACAGCCCAAATCACTTCATTAAGTAAATAGTTCCTTTTGGCCAAGACATCAAGAAGCCTAAAACAGTCGAGTCCCAGATCCCAAAAGTAAGGTCAAATAATATCATAACGCATCCCCAGTAACAATAACCAAAAAAGACAGTAGCCATAACACAGTTAGACCTAACAGGCTATACCAAGGCAATGCTGCTCTCCCCCCCAGGTGGCTTCCTAATGCCGCCTAGGTAGTCTCTGGACTCTACCTTTCCATCAGCAAAGATGTTACTGCCACTCATTTCTCGCAGTTTAGCTACGCTGAGTGGCTTCTCGGCAGATGATGGGGGCGCATCACCCTTGAAGATGTCATTTCCGGAAAGATCATTAAATTTCTGGTTATAAATCTTCTTTGCCGTCTTGTTAATTGATTCATTGTCTTCGTCTCCATCAGCCTGTAGATTCAGGTTACGAGCAATTTGTTATTTGACTGAAAGAAACATTAAGCACACAGATACAACATAACAACATTCCCACACGCTTGAAGCACAAAACAGTATCGCTACTCTGCAGTTCACAAGTATGCTCAACTGATATGTGTCATATCGTGCAGACAGAGAAGAATTATGTCATCTAGTCTTAAAAGTGCGATTATATAATTCAGATTAGCAACATAAAGTAATCCATACAGGAAGTGTAGCAGGTTCTCCAATGCTTATGCTTCCTTTCAATTCCATAATGCGAGGAGTCACAGGCCGGGGTTTAATTTCAGGTGGAGAAGCAAATATGTTATGGCCACTCAGCTCCTTGCACTTTGCATCAGAAAGCTGCTTCTTCTTAGAGTCTGATTCACTTTCCAAGGTTCCACTCAGCTCACGCTGCTTGGCCACCTCAGGCAAAGTAGTGGGCTTTTTGGGAGAAATGCTCTCTTCCTCACCAAAGGAGATATGACTGATTCCAGCAATTGCTTGCTGCCAATTTCCAGAAATCAACAATGGGAATATGAGTCAGCAAAAATCCAATACAAAATATTGAAATCTGATTGTTCTTACATAACAATTGGTACCTGATACATGCGCAGTCCAGTTTTGTTCGGAGTGGGGTTGGCACTGCCGGGTTCTAGTGTGTCGTCATCTCCTTTGGCTGCAAAGATCCCACTGCCAGTGATCTCCTTCATTTTATACTCTGAACAAGGCTTTCTGAAAATTGCATGGCAAACCAATTTCAGATGCCATAAAATAAATACACACAAAGCAAAAAACGCATTGGTTCATGATTGATAAGAAGGGGAAACTATTAGTTAATGTGATTCAATAATCGATTTTGCATTCATTTCCTACTTGTTTTAGTACTCGCAACCCACATCACCATACCTTAAATGGAAGTTGTAACAAATATAAATAATAATAAAATAAAGGAACAAATGAAGCTGTTTCCGGTATCCTAGGCATATTAGCTCTTTCAATCAAGATTTAGTTTGCAGATCAGACAGAAAACATGGTAGAATCAGGTCCACGAACAATTTAACTGATCATTCGAACTTAATCTCAAAGTAGATAAGAAGCAGCGCACATAGATCTCACCGTTTGTTTAAGTTCTCGACTTCTTCGTCCGTCACCTGACCCCCCAAACACCACCTTACTGATCCCATCCGACGGCTAACATCCAACAGAAAAGACGATTGTTGATAAAATTTCCCACCGATAGTAAATAGAAAAGAAAGAAGCAAAGTTGCAGAAACCAAATTAAGGAGGAACAGGATTGAGAGCAGTGAATAGAATATGGAGTACCTGGTGAGAACGAACAGTGGCAGAGCCAGGAGCAGGAGAATCAGGAGGTGGAGTTTCGGACCAAGTAAGCAGATCTGCGGTGGAAGTGTGAGGCTTCCTAACCGGGGTGGTTCTCTCCATTGGTGGTCAACAGTAATTCACCAAAGATTAGAGTTCCAATATGAGAGATGACGACAGAGGAAACGAATAAGCCCAAACAGTGATTACTCCTCAGTAATCACCTAAAGACAAACCCGCATTTAAATTTAAAATTTTAAAAAATATATACTGATGACAAAAGGAGGCGAACCGTCCCTATTTCTGGGGGCGGACGCGTATATCTCGGCTTGCAGACGGAAAGATGAAAATGGAATGGGCGGAGGTGACGACGATGAACTGCGGATCTCAAAAATTGCAGCAGTTTGTTTATTTATTTCTGGATTGGATTGGTTGCTTTTAGTTCTTGGCTTTGAAGGACGCAGAATGAATGAAGGTGGAGTACAAGAGGACCAAGGAGGATATAGAAGCAGCAGTAGAAGCTACTCTCCTGGTCTGAACTTTAAGCCAAGGCCACCCTCCACAATATATATACATACATATATATATATATATATATTGTAGACCTCCCCTGTCTCTCCTTTAATTTTTCCCCCTAAAAATTCGTTGATCATTTATGCTCTCTCTCTCTCTCTCTCTCTCTCTCTCTCTCTCAATTTTGAATCTCACACCGCCCCCGCTGTATGCCCCTTTTTTCCCCTCTTTGTTAATGGCAAGCATGTGCACCGGCTGGACCGCCACATGCCGGTTTTAGAAGAGCTACTCAATTACTCTTTTACCCCTTTCAACTCTGATGCTCCGGCCAGCTCAATTTTGAAACTATAAATCATTTTATGCAATTATTAATAATTATATTTCGAGCTACCTGTCTCCTTTACTGCCGCCTTTCCCCAAATTCTGAAAATATTTTGCGCAGAGACGTCATTATCTCTAAAAGTCTTGAATGAGTAAAGGCT